>NW_021508294.1:0-354 GCF_001605985.2 Dendrobium catenatum | reverse complement strand
ATTTGAATGTAAGGGCTATTTAGGTAATTTGTAATTCTCCTTTGGGATTAATGAGGGGCTTAGGAGGGAATTAGGGATTATCTTGAATTTGAAGGAGATTTGGAGATCTTGTCTTGTGCTTGAGCTCTAGGGTTTGCTAGAGACTTGTGGAGAGTTGATCTTCCTCTCGAATTGAAGAACATTATATCTTTTGTTGTTTTCTTGCATCGTCTAATGAAATTTTTTATTTATCTCCCAATTTCTCTCTGTTTCCAAGCAAGACCTGCTGCGTTTGTGCTGATTACCCGTTGTGACAGTAGTTTTTTCTCTCTGTTTTCGTACTAATTTCGATTAGGTTTGCTTGCGAACTCAAGT
>NW_021508293.1:0-329 GCF_001605985.2 Dendrobium catenatum | reverse complement strand
TCAACTCCTGGCTTCCACAGGTGAAAGCCAAAATCGCATCTTCATAGAAATCTGGAGCTTCCTAAATCCCCTTGCATCCCCGTGAAAACTCCAGCTCGTTGCTGAATCCGGCGAAACACTTCAGGCCTCCATCCACTAGCTTGCCTTACCGTGAGTCCACTTCCTTCCCTTCACCCGTAGTCTTCTTCACTCCAACCAAGTCTTTTCCGTCAAACAAAAAAAAAGGATCGTAAGCTTTCTACGACAAATCACCAGATTTACTCAGCGGCTCCTGCACTCCGTCTTTGAATACTTAAAGAGGTTAACATCAGTAACAATTTCTGCTCTTA
>NW_021508292.1:0-1347 GCF_001605985.2 Dendrobium catenatum | reverse complement strand
TTTTTGAGAAGAAGTGGAAATATAGAGAATGTGAGCTAACGGGTTGGCCATTGGTTGATGGAAACCAGAAGGTTAGCGAAGTGGATATGGTGATGCTTAATGAGGATTTCTCTGCGAATGAACTGCAGGTCTCATTTTTTCAGCTAGGAAACAACAAGGCACCATGTATTGATGGAGTTACCTCTTCTTTTTACAAGAGTTATTGGAGTATTTTTTGGGAGACTCTTTGGAGTGCTGTCAACCGGTTTTTCAAATCCAGCATTATGAATAGGGAGTGGAAGGATAAATTAATTTCTTTGATTTCTAAAGTAAAATACCCTTTGATTCCATCAAATTATAGGCCTATCAGCCTATGTCAGACTAATTACAAAATTGTGGCTAGTATGCTAGTTAACAGATTGAAGAAGGTTATTACCAAGATGGTTTCTGAAGAGCAAGTAGCGTTTATTCCTAGAAGATCCATTTCAAAACATTGTCTTTTGGCTCAGGAGATCCTTCATAAGTTCAAATTATCCAAGAATAAGAAGGGGTTGATGGCTCTTAAATTGGATATGGAACAGGCCTACGATAGCATGGGATGGGCAACACTTCATCAGGTTCTTAAATGGTATGGCTTTCCTACTGTTTTCTCTAACATCCTTATGGAATGTGTTGTAGATGTGAGGTTTTCTATCACCATCAATGGAAGGAACTCCAAGTGGATTTGTGCTCAAAGTGGATTCTGCCAAGGATGTCCACTTTCTCCTTACATTTTCATACTATGTTCTAAACTCATGTCCAACTCATTGGAGCAAAGGGGGAAGAATCTTGGAATTCAGATTTCACCTAGAGGTCCAAAGATCACACATCTCCTTTATACAGATGGTGTGTTGATCTTTTCTCATGTTTCCATTGCTTTAGCCAATGCATTGAAGATCATAGTGGAGGATTTTTGTAAGTGGATAGAGCAAAGAGTCAATGTCAGCAAATCACAGATTTTGTTTGGCAAGGTGGTTAGTTATTCTATGAAGAAGAAAATTGCTAGAGTTCTCGGCTTCAAAGAGGTCAAGGAGATGAAGTACTTGGGAGTAAAGATTTCCCTTAGTAGGATCAAGATGGCGGATTTTCAAGAACTTAAGAGTACTGTCATGGAAAAACTCAACTCTTGGGGTAAGAAATCTTTGTCAATGGGAGGTAAGCTCACTCTCATTGAAACCTCTTTGCTATCTTTGCCAAATTTCTTACTTACTCATTTTTTTGTTCCCAAAAGTTTATTGTATGAGTTGGAAAAATTATAAAGAAATTTCATTTGGCATAAGAATGATGGAACCAATGGTATGCATTATATTGCTTGGGGAGAAATTTGCA
>NW_021508291.1:0-3154 GCF_001605985.2 Dendrobium catenatum | reverse complement strand
GGGTAATTTCTTTGTTGCAATTAAGGTAGATTGTAATGGGTTGTCTTATTCAAAATTTATTTTACTAAAATTTGTTGTTCGAATCGTATTGCAGGAAGGTTATAGCATTATTGATATTGAGAAGCTTGATCCATTAAACGTTGATGATCTATTCCTTTCAAGATTTCTAGTTATGATCGTGCAGGTATGCCTCATTTCCATCTCTTCCGTTATATATCGTTTCCTTGTCACTTACTGTGGCATCTGTTTTTACTAAATAAGTACTTTAATATACACTATTCTCCTTAAGCAACAATCATAGATTTGCTTAACACACCATGAAAAATGTTGTCTTCATTAAACAGTTCATCTCACAAAGACAAAGGCCAATTCGAGGCAGTGCTTTGAAGCTGCTACTTGAGTATATCCGAAATATCCCATGCAAGGTCCATTCATCTTTACCTTGCCAGTATGTCTATTTTATTTTCATTTTTAATTGTACGAGAAATTGATTGGATTTTAACATTCAAGATATTTGATTTGACCAAGTATTTTCTTATTTTATTTGGATTACATCAAGGATCAACTTTAAGCCTATATCTTTTTGGCTTTAGTCATGAATGCTTTTACTAAACATTTACAAGAGGATGTACCTTGATGTATGATTTTTGCTAATGATTTTCTTCTTGTTGATAAGACTAGAGAGGGAGTTTATAAAAAGGAGTCTAAAGGTTTTCATTTGAATAGATCTGAAAATAAATACATGGAGTGTAATTTTAGTAGTGATAGATCTAGTTGTGGGATTGTGATATTGGGTGATATTGTCATTAAAAAAAGAGCACATTTTATATATCTCGAGTCTATTGTTCAAAGCGATGATGAAATAAATAGAAATATTATTTGTTGAATTCAAGTTGGATGATTGAAGTGGAAGAATGCAATGGACCTATTGTGTGATAGAAAAGTATCCCTCAAACTTAAGGGAAAAGTTTATAAGATGGTGGTGAGACTTGCAATGTTTTATGGCGCAAAATTTTTTCCATCAAAAGAGAAGCACAAACTTAAGTGTTGCAGAGAGGAGGATGCATAGGTGGATGAGTGTCTTTACACTTAGCGACATAATGAGAAATGAGTATATACGTGTCCAAGGCAGACAAGATTAGAGAGTCCCATAGATGGTTTGGTCACATAAAACGTCGGCATTTAGATAACCCTATTAGGAGAGTAGATATATTACATCATGCCTATGTCAAGAAATGTAGAGGTATACCTAAAAAGCCTTGGTTAGAAAGTATTAAAAATGATTTCTTTTATTGGATTTAAATAAGAATTTGACTTTTGATAGGACACAATGGAGAAAAAAGATTTATGTAGATGATCCCACATAGTGGGATATAGGCTTATTGTTGTTTTAGTATTCAAAATATTTGATTTACATGCTCTTATAGGATTTTGTAATAGGATTTTTTTAATTAATGTTCTTACTTGAAGATCCCCAATCCTTTCAGTTGATAAATTAAATTTGTATACTCGCATATACCTTTTCAGATATTATAGCAAGTAGCTAGCAGATCATAGTAGATCATAAAAGGTGAATTAGTACCTTAAGGGTTCACATGGACCACTCAAATTGAGACTCACTCTACAATGACAAGCACCTGTTCCAGCCAATCACTGCCACTTGGGGCGGAGCGCCCTCAATGATAATCACTCTTCTAGAATACAAGGAATGATTTTCTCAAGGGGATTCTAGCTCGCCTCACCACATTCATACAACCATGAAGTCCACTAACCTTGTAATTTGAATGGACTCACCTCCCATAATGAAGCAATCCGGGGACTCCATTGAAAGGTCGCCAACAACTTCAAATGACTTATCACTCGTTCTATTCATTTAGCTACATGGTACTCACAATCATGGGAGGCGAGCGAGTTGAATCTTCAACGGGTGTGATAGACCATTGCGAAGGACTGTTGTCTCAATATATAAGTCGATGCCCACTGCGTTAGTGCCAACACCTTGAACTTGCTTGGTGGATGAACTAGCATCTTGCTTGTGGAGAGGCATATAATAGGCTCGCTGGTGGAGGAACCGACCACCAAATAGAATCCTCTCCAGGGATCACAAATGATTCTTACCTTCTTTGGGAGGAACATCAACTAAGCCTCCTACCGAGGTCGTCTAGATCTTCGTAGAGAATACCTCCTTTGTACTTGCTACCTCTACTGGGTACCCAAAGGGAACTCACCTTAGCATTCTCATAGTAAGGGGCATACCCTTAGAATTCGAGGCGAGATTCACTCTCCTTGGACTTATTGTAGCTCCACCCCTAGTACCGTGTTCTAGGGGGCTTGTAGTCTTAGTCAGTATGTCACAATCGCCTTTGCTACACCTATTCCACTTTCATTATTTTCTAACCAAGTCTTTCTAGGCTGCAGTAAAAACAAGGAAATAATTTTTCCCACAGCTTGGTAGTCATATTAAATGCTCGTCATTAATTCACTTTTCTTTTTTGCCACTCACTCTCCAAAGGGCCAGGTTCTCAGGGAATCAAATGTATATATGCATATACCTTTTTAGGTATTTAATTGGTAGTTAACATGTGAACTCATATAACTAATGATAATCATTTATCTTAACTACAAGGAAGGACTTTCTCAGGAGGATTCCAGCTCGCCTCATCACACTCGTTTGGCCATAGAGTATTGCCCCTATGACTTGAATGGACTCGCCTCCCACATCGAAGTAATTCAGGGATTATATCAAAAGGTCGCCAACAACTTCATTGAAAATATTTGAGAATAAAATTCTAGATGTTTGTAAGATTTTAATTTTTATTTTATGATCGGTTTGAATGTTAATGCATTTTTAACTAATTTTTGTTGATCTCCATGTATGCTACAAGATCGAATATGGAGTGCGATGAAAATGAGATTGAGACATAATGCCATGTGTAACAAACTTTGAAGTGCCTCGGCCATGGTAGAAGCCCCTAAAATGTCGCCCGCTTACAAAATGGATCACACCAGCGTGTTCAAGAAGCTGAATTTATTGAAGAAGAGCTACTTGTGCATGGCTTGATCAAGCGATGAAAAACACGATAGTGGGTAGGCAGACGTCTCGCAAAATGATCCAAAAGTTGCTCGATCACAAAACACTATGCTGATGCATCTA
>NW_021508290.1:0-475 GCF_001605985.2 Dendrobium catenatum | reverse complement strand
CACATCCAATGGCTTATTGTTCCCATAAGCCATCTCCTGCCAATGCTGACCTTAACATACACATAATCAATCTCATAAGGGTTAATATCCCCATAATTTAATAACCATTGCATGCATAATTTTAATATGCTAATACTCAAAGTACAACAAGAAACTTGTCATTGCATGAGTCCACACAATCTTAACACCCATTGACTGTTGAAATTATGCTTCCTTTCACCAACTGAAAGCATATTCCATGGCCTCAACACCTTTTGGAGATCGTAAATAATCAAATAATAATTTATGTGTACAACCATGTCCACATATACAATGCATCTGACCTCATGATTAGTTAAAATTTCATGATGATTTTCGTCATGCTTGTAACAAGTATTCTCATGTAATGCAAGTAGCCTTCTATTGTTATTCGGTGTTCTGAAAGGCTAGTGTGATGCTCGTTTAAGCACTTTGATGTGGTGAGGCCATATTGCCA
>NW_021508289.1:0-727 GCF_001605985.2 Dendrobium catenatum | reverse complement strand
ACGAAGGACACAGATAAAGTCATCTAGCAATTGAGGCAATTTGGCTAAAAAAATTTTCAATGACCAGCACAAAGTTTGTATTAGATGATTAGGGATTTTCGTCAAAGAATATGATGTGGGTAATCATTATCAATTAAAAACTCACATGAAGTTACCGACTAAGTTGGCTATATGTCTAACTTGAAGCTACATCGAGTTCAATCTATATATTATCTTTGTTATTGTACTAAGTAGCAATTTTCTAATATTGATCTTGATTCTTCGCTTGTAAATAAGGGGTCATTGGTCGATCATGGGTATGCAAAAAATTTACAAATGCCTTGAGTTCTCCCATGAAAATCTAGAATTCAGCACAAAATCTCTTTCTCTCTGGCTGAATTGCTTTTGTGTAAATCAGTGCGACACATCCTTTGTCCAATGAGATTCAATCAAATTATGTGTTGAAAACCCTAAGAGAATCAACTAGAACAAATTATGCTTTTAACCAACTCACTTTTCAAGCATGATTCATTTCTCTAATAAAGTTTTGGTATTCCACAAATAAATTTGAATCCAACATCTAATTTAGAGTTTATTTGGAACAGCTTTTTCACTCCATTATTGTTTAGATAACAATCATAGTTTTATCTGGCTACTACTTTTTAGAAATGTTTATAGTATAAAGTTTTTTTTTTTTGCAAGCAGAGTTGCTACATTACTTTCTTCGCATAAAATTCACAATCAATTT
>NW_021508288.1:0-240 GCF_001605985.2 Dendrobium catenatum | reverse complement strand
TACTTGCATTGTAAATTATTCTTGCTCAAAATTGTGTGAGAATCATTTACCTAAAAATTGAGCTAAATTGTTTTATAATATATATATTATACTTTCTTTTTTCTTTTTCATCCAACCACACCAAATTTTTTAACTCATGTATTCACTTTATTTTACACCCATTTTACTTCCAACCAAAGATCCCCTAAAACAAGCATCCTTACATTCTAAATACATTGCATTTTAGATTCCCAAAGATTT
>NW_021508287.1:0-462 GCF_001605985.2 Dendrobium catenatum | reverse complement strand
TAAATATGTTAAAGGATCTTCTGATGTTGTTTGTTTTCAATGCAGGAAGCCTGAACATGTGAGAACTGATTGTCCTATGCTTAAAGATCACTCAAGCAAAGGAAAAGGTGAGGAGAAACCTAAGCCAAGGAAGGACAAGATGAAAGTACAAAAAACTTTTTGGGGGAATTCGGCATCAGATTCATCAGAGACAGAACCAGAAGATGAGACATCAAAATTGTTCCTGATGGCAGACAACAATACTGATCAAGAAGAGGTATGTGAAGTTTCCTACAATCAACTTCTTGAAGTTTCAGAAAAAATCCATGCATCATATAGGAAATTAAAGAAAACTCATGCTAGAGAAAAATTTGAGGATTGAAAATGAAGTTTTAAAAAGCACTAATTTAAAGATTCAAAATGATTTAGAAGCATGTAAGAAAACTAAGATGACATCGACTTTTGATCAATTGCCAAAACCTA
>NW_021508286.1:0-1439 GCF_001605985.2 Dendrobium catenatum | reverse complement strand
TCACATTCCAAATGTCTCACAACAAGAAGCATGGAATTCGATGTGAAAAACATTTCAAAATCATACAAAACACAAAAAATAAAAATAAAAAAACACATAAAATAAATAAAAAATAAAAATATAATAAATAAAAAACATGCACACAAAAAAAAAATAACCACATAATCAAAGGGTTTAAATATCATTTTGCTCCTGGTCTGATGATTCAAAAGCTAGATCTGCCAAGAAGATTTTTTGTTTTTCATTATTTTTCCTTTCTACAATCTGCTTAGCTTTACCTTTTTCTTTAGGAGGAAGAGTTCTCAAATTAGGGCACTGACGTTTTAGATGTCCAGATTTTGTACATCCAAAGCAAATTATATTTGAAGAAATCTGAACATTCTTACCATTTTTACCTTTATTCCACTTTTGTTGATGCTTATAGTTGTGCTTTAGTGGACTTTTCAATTTGCTTGTTAAGTCATTGCTTTCCTCACCAACTAAGCCACTTTTCTCCATGTCTTCCGCTTTTAGCATTATTATTTCACCTGCATCCAAAAGTATTTGACCCAAACATTGCTTGTAGGCAATGATTAAGCCAATCAAATTATCAATAGAATATTCATTCAAATTTTTTGAGTCACAAATAGCAATAACTTTGACATCAAACTTGTTAAGTAAACAAAGTAGAATTTTATTGACTATTTAAAAGTTTGAAATTTCTTTACCTAAACATGCAATGATGTTACAATTTGAATAAACATAGTATACATGTCTAAGATCGTCTCATAAGGTTTCATGCTAAAGAGTTCATAATCATGCATAAAAAAAATCAACTTAGATTGCTTGACTTCACTAGTACCATCATATGTTTTTTTTCTTAGAAGATGCAAAGATGCATTAAATAAGGAAGTAAAACAATCTAATACAAACTAAAAGATCCTTGAAGAAAAGGATCCTTATTGAAAGAAATTTTGTTATCATTAAACCTAATAGTTTGATATGAAACCCACTGTTTCCTATTTTGAAACCATTGAGATCCAGGGGATACCAAATATTTAAAACAACCCGAAGGTTGATTAGTATCCCAGAGATTTTTATATCATAAGAGTAAATCATTTGAGAAATTTAGAAACTGTTTAATACATAAACTGTCACAAATTTCCTTGCCGGTAGTATATGTAGAGATTCTCATATAATCTTCAGAATTTAAAGCACAGAACAAACAATTCATACATTTAGCATTTAATTCAGCATAAATTTGTTCTACTCTACTCCATTCAAAAAAAGGGTCTCAATTTTGATTCCATCTATAATATGTGACGGTACAAAATAACCACTTTGAATCGTATGCTACATTCGATAATCTATTGATTGTAAGAAAGTATACATTCGAATTTTCCAAAAATTAAAAGAAATATTCTCAAATAAAGGTGGTCTAACAATCGAATATCCTTCTA
>NW_021508285.1:0-238 GCF_001605985.2 Dendrobium catenatum | reverse complement strand
TCTCTTCAAAAATGACACTATTCAGATATTTATGAAACAGGATCGTCCAGGACGATGTCCCGATTGTCCCGGGACGATCTCCTCTGGACTGCCACGTGCAGACGAAAATTAATTCCAATTTGTTTCGTCGTTGGACGATGCTCTCTGTTCAGTTCGTCCCGACTGTTCGTCCCGATGAACCCAGGTTCGTCCAGACGAACCATACAGATTTTCAACATTTTCTTTAGTTCTTACTTTG
>NW_021508284.1:0-346 GCF_001605985.2 Dendrobium catenatum | reverse complement strand
ATCGGCGGTAGATGACACTTACTAGTTGAATCATTTCAATCATGATCTGACAATGGTAATCAAGCGGCAGTGCTCGACGATGGTGGTCTAACAATGATGGTCTGGCGAGTGAAGCTCCATGATTCTTCGAACTTTAGAGCTTTATTGAATCTAAAGTCAAGGTTCGCTCTATATAGAGGAGGGTTAATTTATAAATTTTTAGAATGTCATGTCCTATATAATTAATACTAAAATTTAAAGCACTCCATCGAATGACCCGTATTGTTTCTCAAAATAATAAATTGTTCTTATTGAAACGCTTTTTTTAATATATTTTTTATATGTTTTTTTTTTTTTTAATTTTTCT
>NW_021508283.1:0-226 GCF_001605985.2 Dendrobium catenatum | reverse complement strand
ACGTTATTTGCTTTCGATGTAGGAAGCCTGGACATATGAAAAATCAATGCCCTAACTTCAGAACACTTCCAACAAAAGAAAAGGGCAAAGCGAAGCAAAGTATAAACTGGGGAAATAATTAAAAGCAGAAAATTTCTTGGACAGATATTGTTTCTGAATCATCTAATCAGGAGCAAGATAATGTTTAAATTGTTTTATGTGTTTTATGTTTTGTTTGTTCTATTGT
>NW_021508282.1:0-537 GCF_001605985.2 Dendrobium catenatum | reverse complement strand
CAGATTTCTATATGATGTCTAACTTATGTCCATCAACAGACTTCTATCCAACATCGGACTTGCACCCGTCATTGGATTCCTATAAGACACCAGACTTCCGCCCGTCATCGTATTCCTACCAATGATAGACTTCCGCCCATCGCCGGATTCCTGCATAACGCCGAAATTTCATCTGTCATCGGAATTCCATCAGACTTCTATTCGATGCCAGACTTCTGTCGGTTGCCGGACATTCGTCGGACTTCAATCCGATGTTGGACTTCCGTCCAATGCTGGAATTCTACCCGACGCCGTCCTTTCGACCTCCATTGTTAGACAACGGTCTTTATGACCTCTGTTGCCCGCCGACAACGATCCTTTCAACTTACGTCACCCACTAACTATAGTCTTTCCGACCTCCATCGCTCATTAACTATGACCTTTCCGACTAAGCAAATACATAAAGAGCGACTCTTTGTATTTCAACCATGTAATGTACTTCATATGATATACATCAAGCTAAGGCCTTTCCTCTAAAGAAGGGCTTCAATTGTAATC
>NW_021508281.1:0-989 GCF_001605985.2 Dendrobium catenatum | reverse complement strand
GTGTTATTGCTTGAGTGGGATCTTTACAAGGTGATATTCAGGATAATTAAAAATGCATCTTTTCCTTCATTCAGTACGGGATTAACATCATACGGCATATGATTAGGTTTAAATAATAAAGTTTAATATTCATATATCACCAGGACGCATAAAATTGTTTTCTTTAGTTATCGTTAGCAATCTTATTAACCATCATATAATATGGTCGAAATATATTAATAAGTAACCAGAGTTTTTTTGGTTTATTTGACACAAAATGGACGAAATCCTTATCTAATTACAAAACCTCTGCTCCAAATAATTACCTTCGATACTGTTATGTTGTACTGGTTAAAAATAAAACTCCACTCCGTGGGATTATATGAATTGAATTTTTAAAATGAGTCAGTCATTATAAGATGAAAATCATCACATGGTATGATCTGCTTAAAAATTAAAAATTAAAATACTTACTTATTCTGTATTGGCAGCTAGGGTTTCTATTTTAAATGAATCGTATAATGTGATCTAGATCATACATTATGATTAGTTCAATGACATTATTTATAAAATTAGACATTATAAATTATTTCAAGAATAACTAATCATATTGTACAATCTTGATTGTACAATACAATTAGTTAAAAAAAATTAAAACTTATTTTCTCACTTAGTATAGTCAATAATATTTATTAAATCAAAATCATAAGCTCGGGATACCAGATTACAACAATCTCTACCTTTACGATGATGGCAAACATTTTTAGTTTAGATTGCAAGAAACTTGTATTTTCTCCTAACTTTCACATAAATTGATTATATAGTTTTAAAACATAGGGTACAATATTTTTTATGTTTTTTTATTATTTTTTTTCTTTTAAACAAAAATGAAAACACACATAATATAGAGGCTAGAAAAAAATACATAAAAAAATTACATAATAAAATCAACCATCTACTCCCCTTTTGACATAAAAAAAAATGGAGAGAAAATAAGAAAATAAAAATCA
>NW_021508280.1:0-212 GCF_001605985.2 Dendrobium catenatum | reverse complement strand
TGGGTAGATTATTGTTTATTGACCTTGTCTCAACAAACAAATGAGGAAAAGAATTTAGGATTTGGTCCTAAAGTTAAAGGACTCATGCAACGACATATTTAAAGGCTTGAGGAGCCTTAGGACATCTTGCATGAGAAGATCTTTGTTGGTTTTGAGTCCTAACAAAGGATGTAAGAGAACTTGGAATTTGGTTCCAAGTTTCAAAAGATTCA
>NW_021508279.1:0-348 GCF_001605985.2 Dendrobium catenatum | reverse complement strand
TCGGTCTCGTAGTATGCCTTAAATAGTAGGTTGTTCCTTTCTTTTCAGGGATCCTAAATCCTACTTATCTGCGTCGCAGGATGACGCCACCTCCATCTCTTCTCTCACGCATGTGATCGAGTGTTTGATTTCTTTTCTTCAGTTTCTCTTTAGTGCCCTAGAGCCTCCGGATGCTGATATGAGCCATGCATGTTGATTCAGCCCTTCGGACCTTTCTTCCTTTTGGATAGGACTTCTTAGTTTATACCCATGTGCCAATCCCACTTTAAGGGAGGATAATGTATAATCCTTAATCGAGAGTTTTCTCGGGTTCTGGCCCGGGATGTAATTAACCACGGGGGCTTGCGC
>NW_021508278.1:0-225 GCF_001605985.2 Dendrobium catenatum | reverse complement strand
TTTTAAAAACGGGTTGGTTTCCTGTACCCAAACCCGACCCGCTTCGGGTCCGGGTCAACCCGACCCGACCTGATTGACCAGTTTTCAACCAAAAAATTGCTAATTTTCGGGACAAAATCGGGTTAGAATAAGGTCAATCTCGGGTTGGCGGGTCAAAATTGGGTTTTCGGGTCAAAATCAGGTTTTCGGGTCAAAATCGAGTCACTTTCAGGTCAATTTCGGGTC
>NW_021508277.1:0-555 GCF_001605985.2 Dendrobium catenatum | reverse complement strand
TAAAAGTATTTCTTGCTGAATTTGATTTGAAGACTTCGAGTTTGAGAGTTTGATTCACCTAAAATGTTAGTACACACAAGAGCAAATACAAATCTTCTAAAATTGTTAGGAGATAACTACATATTTGAACAATAATATTTGGAATCATCAAAAATATACAAGTTGAAAAAATGTAAAACATGAAAATAGCAACTATCTTAACAATCTCCTCCTTTTTGATGATGGCAAAATAATTATTGTTCGTATGATTTCAATTTAAAAAATCTCCTTAACTCCCCCTGAAATGATGAATACATGAAAATAAGGAGGCATTTTGAGCAAAAGAACACAATTTTTGTTTTTCAAAAAACAAACAA
Source organism: Dendrobium catenatum (assembly GCF_001605985.2). Taxonomy (NCBI): domain Eukaryota; kingdom Viridiplantae; phylum Streptophyta; class Magnoliopsida; order Asparagales; family Orchidaceae; genus Dendrobium; species Dendrobium catenatum. The sequence goes on along the minus strand of NW_021508277.1, from coordinate 199 downwards.
AAAATTACAAAAAAATACAAGACAATACTAAGACAATACTAATAACACAAGCCAAATGACACAAAAACAAAATACAAACATACAAACACAATAATTTCACCCCTTTTTTGACAACAACAAAAAGTGAAGAAGAAAAAGATAAGAAATGTAAGTAATTATATAAAATCCATTTGAAAATTTAATCTAAAAAGTGATTGAC
>NW_021508276.1:0-296 GCF_001605985.2 Dendrobium catenatum | reverse complement strand
CATCTATTTCTATAATCCTTATTAGGAAAATTAAGTCATGTTGTTTAATATAATATGTCCTTATGTGGATACTTATTTTTTGCACTTTCCCTCATCTTCATCAATGAAGAAAGGAAAATCTTTGTATCACTTCATTACAATTGAGTCAAACCTTCTAATTTTTCCCTTTCCAGATTTTTCAAGTAAAAAATTATATGCTCCTACTACTTTCACATATGCATGCTGAATCTTTATGTACCGCTAAGATATAAAACATACACTCTACCGACTTAAATTTTTTAAAATGCAACAAAATT
>NW_021508275.1:0-204 GCF_001605985.2 Dendrobium catenatum | reverse complement strand
GGATTAAAATACCTTTCCCCTACTTATGGTCACCCATTTGTTAGTAACATAAGGGTTGCTTCCCCACCATGTCTTCACCTAACATTGATGGCCGATCCCCTATTGGATCTACAGTTGGATCAGTCTATTATGACTCCCCACTTGGACCCACTTCTAGTCGTTCCAGCCAACCTCTAGCCTCCCCAGTCCTTGACCCTACAAGTA
>NW_021508274.1:0-1751 GCF_001605985.2 Dendrobium catenatum | reverse complement strand
TGAACTTATTCATGTTTCAACTGAAAATCAACTTGCAAACATTTTTACAAAACCTTTAGTTTTTGATACCTTTAGTACATTAAGAACAAGGCTTGGTGTTATTGATTTGAATGCTTAAATAAAAATGTTTTTGCAACATTGATATTTATGTTTTCGTAATTTATTTTTCTTTGTTTTGTTTTTGTAATTTTTGTCTGTTTTTTGAGTTATTTTATTTTAGAGTCTGTGGATTTGTCATTGTTTTCTGTGATTTGTATGTTTAGTTTATTTTTGTTTGATAAAAATTCAAAAAAATCCAAAAATGTTGAAATCGTCGAGGACGAAATTTTTCGTACGGGACGATGTGTGTAAAATTTAGTTTGCGTGATATGAAACGTCTTGAGAGTAGTTTTTAATGCAGTTCGTTTGTACGATCTGAATGATCCTCCAGGACAAAACTTTTTTTCCCTCAAACGTCGGGATGATTGAATGCAGCAGTTGAATGGATAAGGCAGTTTTAATTGTGAAGTTCGTCCGTACGACCTTTTTGTTCGTCCAAACGAACAGACGTCGATTCATAATAGGGGACGGTTTTCAACTGACATTAAAATGAAATTACTTTTGATCGTCTATACGAAAATTTTTCGTCTGTACGATCGGTCAAGTCAAAAAATCTGTACGAAAGGACGTATCGTAAATTGTGTTGATTACGAAAAGCCGTTATATTTTGGACGAATTTGATCGTCTGTACGACATTTTATCGTCCAGACGAACGATAATTTTTGTCCAGGACGAACGTATCGTTTTCTTTAAATATGAAGGCTTTCTAACTCAACAATCACATCTTCAAACATCTCTTTCAATCCCTTTCGACTTTCAAATCATCAATGGCCTCCTCTAGTAAGAGACAAAAGGTGTTAGCGAAGAAACCCCACAGGAATTCCTCTGAAAATTTCCTTTCGAAAGTAAATGAGGAATCCTTTCCTCGTTTTGCCTCTATCAAAATAACTCCCTCCCGCATTCTGATTCAAAGCGAGATACACTTCAAGGTAATGCACCTTTTTGCTTTCACCCAGTTTGGATTCTTTCTTTCTCTCGTCCACCTCTACAACAAACAAATCTTTCTCTATTTCCTAGCCAATATGAGTTTCAATTCCGACCACTCCTCTATAAGTTCTTTTGTTTTCAAACAAAAAGTTGAAATCACTAAGCACGACATAGGTGCCTTTCTAAACTTAAGAACTGAAGGATTTAGAGCCCACACCCTTATGAATGAGAACACCTTCAAATGGTTTGAAGTCAATAGGGTGATTAGAGAAAATGGCCTAACATATCATATTGCTAGAGTTTCAGGAATGACTAAACATGCTAGAATCATCCAGCACATTCTTCGATCTTCAATTATTCCTAAAGCTGGTGATAGGATCAATATTACCCCACTCCTTTCTATTGTGACTTTTTTTATTATGTGTGGTAAGCATATCGATGAAGCCCAACGTATCTTAGACCATCTCTATGGGCTTTCAGAAATTAGGCATGCAGAATAGAAAAGAAAAAGAAATATCTCATTAGGACACTTAGTTACATATGTTTTGGAAAAGAAATACTATTTAGTGCATCCTGATGATGAATATAAAGAGCCGGTCTACTACAATGATGCTTCTTTCAGAGTAATTTTCAAGGAGGAAAAAGGGAAAACACATGCCAGTGCTTCTGAAGAAGAAGAAGAAGGAGATCAAACTTCTGCACCTCAATCAGATTATCAGAATTTG
>NW_021508273.1:0-278 GCF_001605985.2 Dendrobium catenatum | reverse complement strand
CGGCAACCATACCGAGGTACTCTTCTTCTTCTTCTTCTTCTTCTTCTTCTTCTTCTTCTTCTTCGATCACATCATCTGCTTCACGCAGACGCCGTCAGCCCCACCACGATTACCCTCCGCTCGAGCTCCCTCTTCGATGGCGTGACCCGCCACCAAGATACCCGCCGCTCGATCGTCCGATGCGATGGCCAGATCCTTCGCCCGATCGTGCAGTTCGCAACCACCCCAGGTCCGGCTTTAACGATTCGTATCCGTTCGAGCATCATCCGCCTCCCGCG
>NW_021508272.1:0-215 GCF_001605985.2 Dendrobium catenatum | reverse complement strand
GTTAATCAATTGTTAATTTTTTTTAAATCCCATTAGACATGTCTGCATCATCAGAGACCACTAAAATTCTTCTTATAGAGCCAAAAGGTATACTGTGTCTCGTGTGCCATGAAGATTTCAAAAGAGCAAAGAGGCTCAAATATGTTGAGGATATGGAAAAGCACTATAAAAGGCATAAAAAGCAGTTAAAGTACCGCTGCGGCAAGTGTGGTAAT
>NW_021508271.1:0-280 GCF_001605985.2 Dendrobium catenatum | reverse complement strand
CGATATTGGAACACTTTCAATTAACATTTGAAATAGTAAAGTGATGTTTAATAACATATTTGGTTTAAGATTTAGTGTGAATATCATGTTCAAATATAACTAATAAAACATATATCATCACTAACTATTAGAGCATAATAATAATAAATAAATACATTATGTACCTTAGTTTATATTACCAAACATGCCATGTACTGAGGCTATCTTAAAGCCTATATATACTAGACTCTGTACCGAAGGCAGAACAAGAAAATACATTACTTTACTTTCTTCTCCACTT
>NW_021508270.1:0-699 GCF_001605985.2 Dendrobium catenatum | reverse complement strand
GTTGTTATCTTACTCTCATCCTTATTGAATCTCATATTTGCTAGGAAATATTGAAAATTCTCTCTATGATAAGCATAAATCAAAGTCAAAATGAAGGAGGACTGGGTTAAGGAAAAAAGAGGCATAACAAAAAGTGGATATCATCTTGAAATAGTAGTCTTGAAGGAGTGATTTTAGAGGCTATATACCTATAGAAGGAATCCACATTATCTCTAGACAAGAAGTTGTTGTCGCCACCCCTGGATAATGAACCTTTAGTAACTCTAGAATGCTTGCTAGAACTTGGAATTTCTAGGTTGGTGCTTCTAGAAGGATTTAAGAAGGGTTTGGAAGTGAATGAAAATGAATTCTAAAGCCCTCCTATTTAAAAAAAAGACCCATCATACAGTACAAAAATAGATTCGTACATACGATCTTGAGATCGTACGGGACAAAAAAATTTTCGTATGGACTAATGATAATGTCCAAAATGAAATGAATTTTCGTAAACACACAATTTATGAGCCATCCTTTCATACAGATTTTTTGACCATACGATCATACAGACGAACATGTGTTCATCCGGGACGATCACTCATTTAAGATCATTTTCATGACGGTTCATCCCCTATAAGAAATGACATGTGGATCATACAAACAAAATTTCATTTCATAGGTACGATTAGTTATAATAATTGATTCTACCCAGATAATCATCTA
>NW_021508269.1:0-1117 GCF_001605985.2 Dendrobium catenatum | reverse complement strand
TCAAAAGTACACTAAGCACTTATAGCAAAGTTAAATGCAAGAAAAATAAAATGTGGAAAATGAAAAAAAGCACACCATAAATTTTATAGTGGTTTGGTCAACCTTGACCTACGTCCACTCCCCAAAGCCCTTCACTCAGAGATTTGCACTACTCAAAAGCAATTCTTCTTCTACTCCCATAGCAAGGTGGAGAAGCCTTTACAAAAAAACTCACTTTCACCTTTCCCGATAGGGTGGAGTGTTTGATGCTATGTCACCCTCCCGATGATGACAGCAGACCTTATCATTTTCCTCCATCCTGGAGAAAGCAGAGAACCTTTGAGGACTTTGACCTTGAAGGCTCTCCCCTTAAAGAGCTCTAATAAGACTCACCCAGGCCACATGAGGACAAGCGTGCAGAGGCTCGGAGCAACCGTTTGATCCCCTCATACTACTTCACCCTCACACATAAACTCACTTTCTACATCCTCTCATAAGCCCTAAATCTTTTCAAAAAGCTCCCTCTCAAGAGTTCCCTTCCTTTTGTCTCGTTTCTCTCTCTCACTCTCTTAAAAAAATAAAGGCATTGATTATATAACAGGCTTCAAGAAACCCTAAAAATTCAATTTAATAATTTCTATTTGTACAGTACAATCACATATCATATAATACGATCAGTTCAAAATAGCTTTCGTCCTGGTACGAAGGACTACAAACATGTAATAATTAATCCATATATTGTATAGTATGATATGAATATCATACACTATAATATACTATATTTCTTCTATTCAAACAAGAGGAATGTTGGGATGATTGAAATTCATTTATGTTCAACATGTGTTACGATCTCAATCGTACAATACGATCAGTTAAAATTATTAAGGTCAACTTATATAATGTATAAGTCGTACAATACGATTAGTTCAAAAATCATAATTTTGTCCAGTACGATCTTTGGTACGACAAAAAATAGCCTTGATTCATTGTATTGTATGATCAATGTCGTATAGTACGATTAGAACAAAATCAAAGGTTCGTTTGGTACAAACATTGCGACGACTAAAATTCATCTCATTTTATTATACAGTACGATCACGATCGTACAATGTGATCACCAATCATTAAATAATCCTTG
>NW_021508268.1:0-788 GCF_001605985.2 Dendrobium catenatum | reverse complement strand
TCACCTTCTCCTTCCTCTCTCAACCCTAAAGAACTTCTTTAGAGCTCTCTCCCTTGGAATTCCTCTCTAACCGCGTTCACCCCCTCTGTGATTCTTACTGAAAAAGGACTTGATTGACATCTAAAAACGGCTCCAAAAACCCTCTGATTTCAAAAGTAGCCGTTACTGTTCGTACAGTATGATTCAACATTATACAGTACGATCTTTATAAATAGACGTCGTCCTGGTACGAAGATATACGAACAGTTAAAAAACAATTCGTACTGTACGATATAATATCATACAGTATGATCCAAAAAATATTACTCATACAGGACGATGGTCTGGACGATCAGATGTCGTCTTAGTTCATCGTATGGTACGATTACTATCGTACAGTACGATGTGACAAAAACCAAGAGATCATCCAGGACGATATCCGGGACGATCAAACTTTGTCTCTGTTCATCGTATGGTACGATCAGGTTTGTACAGTACGATGTTCAAAATTTAATTAGGCCTGGATTTCATGCACTAATTACGGGTTTATTAAGTAAATATTTAAAATAGATCGTACAGTACGAAAATGTTCGTACAGTACGAACGACGCAAAATCACTTACTCAAATTAAACTACGGCTAGGGTTTTGGATCTGAACATATCGTACATTACGAATAGCTTCGTATAGTACGATCTATTCACAGAATCGTCCACATAGCTCTGATCGTACGGTACAAATTAAAATTGTACAGTACGATATCCAAAGAAGAATTTCTATTATATTTTGCATTTAAAAAACAAACTCTCCC
>NW_021508267.1:0-279 GCF_001605985.2 Dendrobium catenatum | reverse complement strand
TATTTAATATATATATATTTTTAGTTATTAACTTATATTATACAAATTAAAGAAGAAACCCTAGTTGCCTCATGACATAACTCATTTCCTAAACCACAATATCACACATATCAATGACTGTGAGGGACTCCATGTTCATCTTCATCGTGAAGGCTACGACTTGACCTCCTTAAATTTCTCTTTATGTTTTGTGCGTTAGGTTTCCTTCCTTTCATTATTGATATTTCATATGCCTGTGATTTAGTCTATTCTTCTTGTTTGGTTATCTTCACCTATAGT
>NW_021508266.1:0-309 GCF_001605985.2 Dendrobium catenatum | reverse complement strand
AAATCCCCTTTCTCTCCCTTGCGATTTTTTTTTGTGCTTGTATCTCCGTAACCGTTCGAATGAGAGGGATTTATTGTCGTGAGTGAGGCGGTGAGTGAGAGGTTGTGTCGTTCCGTTTGAGTATGTCGGTGGAACGATCGGTTGAGTCGTGCACTGACGTGGAGTCGGTCGGGTTCTCCGACAGTTAGAGGTCAACACCATTTTATGTGACCAAATCATATAAGGCGACTCTCTCTAATATTATCTTCCACCGGAGCTACTCCAACCTTTTCACATATATGCTCATTTCGTATCCTATCTCTAAGAGTA
>NW_021508265.1:0-354 GCF_001605985.2 Dendrobium catenatum | reverse complement strand
CTCTGAAAAAAAAAAAATCAAAATAAAATCTGGAGCATGAAAGATTATTACGTGCAGAGTATGAAAATAAGATACATCTGAATTTTATGAGGATACACAACAAATGCAACTAATCATACAAAACTGTTTATTTACTATATATTTACAGTGTACTCTCATAATCTGAATGATCCAAACTTCGCACGTAATAATTTTTTTCTAAGTATTCCATAAGAAAAAAAAGCCCCACAAAATATCTGACAGCTAATCTGAGAATTTTCTCCAAACAAAGAGTCATTAGGCTGATTGAATCTCACATTGATGTTGATCATCATCAAATCCTCCACAAAATGACGAAGAAAACACAGAGGCTGG
>NW_021508264.1:0-1065 GCF_001605985.2 Dendrobium catenatum | reverse complement strand
TGGCTGTCGATTTACGACGCCGCCTGTGATAGATGTGTCAAATCTTCGTATTGATGTCCGCATCCTAAAGCTTTTCTAAATTAGGATTGATAATTAAGAAAAGTATTTGAATTTCAAATAAATTTGAATTCCTTCCTTTTGTGTTTGAGTTAATTTTGAAAGGACATTATGACGATTGAAATCATCATTATTGGGTGGAAGATTAAGGTGGGCCAGCGGCTAGGGTTTTGGGAGGGGCTAGGGGTAGCGTCGAGTAGGAGGAGGAAAGTGGTTGGGCAGGCAGGTGGAAGAGAGGTGGGGTTGTGTTAGGACTGGAATTTGAGGGGTTAAAAGTGGCCGACAAGTAGGGGAAAATGGGAAAGGTGGTCGGCGGTGGTAGCAAGGGAAGGGGAAAAGAAGACAACACAAATACTAACCGCGAGTCCCGGATTCTACCGGCGGCTGACGGGTGATGCTTGGCCCTCTCCTAGGGTTTCTCCTCTTAAGAACTCACAAAGAGATCTAAAACAAGAAATCTGAATTTTCATTAACAATTACTCATCATCCAAATACAATACCAAGGACCTAATATATAGGCCTCATAGAAAAAAAAGGACTAAAATGCCCATAGGTCTAAAACTCCAATCAACACACAAGCAAGGGTACAAACGTAAATAAAAATAAATCCAAACTAATACATAAAATATATCAAATATATAAACACCTCATCGTAGCCATTGATCTGCGATGCTTCCGACGGTAAACATTCTGAAATCTCCTACTGATGTCCTCATCAAATCATTTTTCTCCATTGTGTCCAGTTAAGAGTCAAATTCTCATTTAGATCTAATAAACAAATGTCATTTCTAATATTTTCTAACCAAACCTTTTTAGGTCTACCTCTCTGTTTAAAATTGCGCAATTAGAGGCGCGCCTCTGCGTAATTCCTCCCAAAAACGCCTCGGAACCTACGCAATTCCACCTCTGTAAGAGGCGTACGCCTCACTGGGATTGAGGCGCGCCTCAGAGGCGTACGCCTCACTGGGATTGATTGCGCAATTCCTGGTGAGGCGTACGCCTCACTGG
>NW_021508263.1:0-321 GCF_001605985.2 Dendrobium catenatum | reverse complement strand
ATTGTCTATAAATAATTATTTTGTTGTATAAATTTCTAAATTGAATGAAAAGTATATTTGATGATAAGTATTTTTTTATACTTATCTGAAATAAGTTAGTGAACCTATAATCTATAAATAATTTAAAATTATAAAATTCTCTATAAATAAGTCTTGTGAATATCTATCCTATTACAATTTGACATTATATTGCTTGTTCTATATGTGGGTTATGTCGGGTAGAGTTGTGATAGAAATTTTATTACAAAGTAATAGTTTGGGGAATTAATTATAATAGAGCCATAGGATTAATATGTAGATAGTAAAGGGAGTTATGGGTAG
>NW_021508262.1:0-266 GCF_001605985.2 Dendrobium catenatum | reverse complement strand
AGGGAAAGATCATTCTCCGACTCATAAAACTCAGAATGCGATTCATCATCCGACGAATCAATCAACCAATTTTTCTGATTCCTAATCTCCATACCCGCAGGATTACCCACACAGTTTGCCATCTTATGAGTATCAACCATAGTCACAGGAACCTAAACTAGATTGTTAATGATAGGAATACCTTCCCCTCTAGCCATTTCCACAGCAACAGACACAATAACATCAGTTTCACCTTCCTCATTTTCTAAAGCATGAACATCTCCATT
>NW_021508261.1:0-1658 GCF_001605985.2 Dendrobium catenatum | reverse complement strand
TGTGATTTTCATTCTTTGTGAAAAGAAATTTTTAAATACCAATTCACCCCACCTCTTGGTTAGCTTGGGACTAAGTTCATAAGGGCTTAACATCCCTAACGAACTTTCATTCTCTAACTCCTTATCAACATTAGTTTCATTGAAGCACCATCTTTTGATAAGAATTCTCCCAATTCTAGGTCTGAAACCTTAATATTTCCTTTCTTACTCCAAGCATTTAGTTGGTTTAAATTTTGTCAATCTTACTAGAATTACATTCTGGGTTCCAGAACACTTTCCCAAATCCTTTGGATTGCATTCATGAATAGTAATCAAGTCATCTTCTTTTAATTTATCAAACTCTCCATTATCTCCAATCTTCTCATTTATCAGGTTTGCTACTTCTTCCATAATTTCATAATCATCTTCCGGAAACAAATTCCTTGTCTCAGTAATAGCTTTTTCTATACCACAACCTTCTTCCATCGTCAAGTTATCATCCAGCCTTTTATAATATTGCACTAAAGATGGAGAAGCCTCATCCTTTGAGTTTGAATCCAGAAACTTACCCGACAGCTTACAAGTTTAAATTGAATATTCAATGCTTCATCAGCAACCACATTCTTACCCTTTCCAACTACTTCAGGAAGTTTTTTAGAAGAAAGCAAACCATCTTTGTTTATAATGAGCGGCATACCTCTTCTCACCAACGGTTTCAATCCTTAAGAAATACGAGGAAATCCATTACCAAATGTAGGAGACGATGATGAAAATGTTCAAACTGGATTCAGAGCAGTCCCCACCGATGATCTTTGAATGTCTAAAGGACCACCGTCCATAGCTAGTTGGCATACTTCCCTCGCCATTTTTGCATTTTTAAAAACCTCGCGAATGTTGAGATTTGAAAACCCAAGAGGAATCCAATTTTTCCTCAGACCTTCTCTCTCTAACTTCTCTCTCCACTTGCATATCTTTGGATGTAAAGGTTTTTCCCTCATCAATGGAAAATTACCTGTAGCAAAGTTTGATCCCAAATTTAATGAAGGAGTCTTCTTAGGTTATTCATCTATATGTAAGGCCTATATAATTTTAAATAAAAGGATTTTAGCAGTAGAAGAATCTACACATATTATGTTTGATGAATTAGATAAAATCTTTGAACAAAGACTAGAAGAAGAAGTAGTAGAGGCTATCATAAAGTATAATCCATTGACCTAGGGGAAAGAATATAACCTTAGGAGTCTTTTCCTAGAGAATAAAAAAACTCATTTAGTCATCCTAGAGAACTTATCCCAGGAGACCCATTTAAAGGTGTTATAACTAGGCGTGGACTTAAGAAGGAGGTTATTCATTCCATATTTATCTCCATGATAGATACTGACCAACGTAGATCAAGCCTTAGACAATGAATTCTGGATCCTAGCAACACAAGAAGAGCTAAATCAATTTGTTAGAAAAGATGTATGGGAATTGGTCAGAAGATTTAAGATATGATCGAACCCTCCTTATCCAATCAAAATATTTCAAGGATATCCTTAAGAAATATGAGATGGGCAATGCTAAGCAAGTAAATACACCCATGAGCTTCGGTGGGACAAATTTCTCTCTCCATATTTAATAAGAATGAAATTTTGTTTCATCGCTAGTCTTAACTACCTTCCTTCCGTTGGTCCCTCAAC
>NW_021508260.1:0-445 GCF_001605985.2 Dendrobium catenatum | reverse complement strand
TAAAATACTTCATTGTTTACCTACTGCTTATAATGCAAAGATAACTGCCATATTTGAATCAAAAGACCAAACTATTTATTCTATTGATAATATGCTTGGATCAATGATTTCTTACAAGCAAGGAGTGACTCAAAGATAGTTTGATATAGGTGGCAAGCATAATGAGAAAAAACATTACATTGAAAGTGGATGACTTAGAAAGTGATCAGTCATAAACTAAGGATGAAGATAATATTGCACTCATGACAAGACAATTAAAAAGTTTCATGAAAAGAAAGTAAAGAAGATGTCGGTAGTGGAATAAAGGTAAGTTCCACAAATTGCAAAAATGCCTAATTACGTAATTTGTTATGAATGCAGGAAGCCTAGACACATCAAATCTAATTACCCAAATCTCAAAGATAATCCTAGAAAGAAAAAAGATGAGGAGAAAACTAATGTAGGG
>NW_021508259.1:0-2157 GCF_001605985.2 Dendrobium catenatum | reverse complement strand
AAGAATTGAGCTATGGAATGTAAAATACTATCTCATAAAGCTCAATTTATAGGTCATACTAGACAGTGATCCTTATAATGCTAAAACAACGAAATCGAATGAAGACAACTAATTCATTAATTATGATAGATGAATTTTAAATGTGTGCTATTGATCAGAAGAGATTACAAAAAGGTATCTGATGAATGACAATCACTTAATGGCTTGCATGGATTAAACATAGCTTAATGGCATGTGATAACATATATCTATTTTATGGTGAAATTATTAGGTGCGGTCACCGGATGTCGTCCATATGCGAATCAGGACGCGCTACATCACTTTTTTGTTATCTACCGGTGCTGTGTTACCAGATGACATGACGCATCCTGATTCGCCTTCGGACCGTGTCCAGTGACCGCACGTAATAATTTCTCCTATTCTATGACACTCAAAGCAGACTTTGATTACTAATAACTTTGTTACTTAATTTAGATTTTAGTGATAAAGTGTTCATGAGACAGTTATAATCCTTTTAGCAATGACCTTAAAAATTGACTAAAATAAATCTTTGCCTTGTATCACTTAGATAAGCATTAGAACAATCCAACCACATATTTGCTATTATCAAAATGAGCTTATGTGTTGATAACAAGTCTACTTTGTCCGGAAGTGAGTACTAAGGTGCAAAACACCTTCCCCTTAGATATAGAATAACTAAATTGCAGAACTTGAATCGAACAAATGCCAAAACCCCTCCAGACACAGCCTTCTCCCTTCTTCTTCATACCTTTGTTTTAAATTCTACGATAAGAGGCACACCTCAAGGCCAAGGCCAGCTTGAGCATAATTTTGAAAAAAAATACTGTCTCATCTTGGCTTGATGAGAGATACATCTCAATGGGACTCAGACGTGCATAAGCCTAAATAATTAGGATTTAGGTGATTTGAAATTTTAATTTATAAGTTTAATCTATAAAATCAATTTTGTTGTTTCTCCACCTAAATATTAAACAAACATAACGAAGAAATGGAATCAAATGTACCTCCTCAACTCATGAACCCTATGCTACAGCCAAATCTAACTAAGGATAAGAGAGTAGAGAAAGAAACTCACTATAATAGTTATCTAATGAAGACCCACCATATGATGTAAATGAGGTAAACTTTTGAATTCATAAATTATAATCTTAGTGATTTAAACTATTTATTTAAGTTGAACTTAGAGTACGAGAGGGTTATTGTTAGGATACCATTTTGACTCATTATGATCTCACTTTGATATATTACTTTTTAACATGTTACTTAATATTTTATATATTTTTTAATTCATTTTATAGTTTAATTCTAAGGGAAAAAAGCTAATCTAAAAAATTATTGACTCATTATGATCTCACTTTGATGCACTACTTTTTATCATGTTACTTGATATTTTATATTTTTAATTCATTTATAGTTTAATTCTAAGGGAAAAAAACTAATCTAAAAATCAATCTTTAATTTTGGAATCCATATTTAACTTTTTGATATAAATAGAATATTATCATCCACGAATTTCATAATTATTATAAATGAGAAGATGTTATCCATGAAATGTAATTTTTGTAAGTAAAAAAAGTTGTTATTCATGAAGATGTGTTAGCCATTGATTCAGGATTCAACACTTTGAATGTTGAATTATGGACAATCTAAGTTCAAAGATGTGAGACAAACAGTTAGAATATTTTGAAGAAAGGAGATTAGTAAATAGAAATGAAGATGATTTTTCGAGAACTGCATCGCTAAATTTGTAACTTTTTTATTTTTCTCTTTAGAGTTTTTCTTAGGATCTAAAAATAAGATCCTCTAGTTTACAAAATATAAAAGAATTTATAGAACATTTATAAAGTTCGTATCCTTCATAATGGAGAACTGTACTCCTAACGATATTTCAATAAAATCAATGATGATTGGTTACATATTTATAATTCCATTCAATATGAGTGGTACATATGAACTGTATTTTTGGTAAGTGGTTGGAAAGATGGGATAACAATCAATTTTTATTGTTGTGTGGAAATATTGTTAGTTTGGTTGGTCTGCTCTAGTAATTTAGAGTGAGTGAGTAATCTTCTAATTTATTTTAGTTCAATGAATTAGGCAGCTTTCTCTTAACTATGCTGATTGTGGTAGGTTTCT
>NW_021508258.1:0-538 GCF_001605985.2 Dendrobium catenatum | reverse complement strand
CTTCCTCCCCTGTAGAGCTTTCACTTTCTGAGTTGTTTGCTTTTAATGCCACCGTTCGCTCCTTCTTCTTTTACCTGCATCACTTTGTCTCTGACTCACTCCTTGCTCGTATGCAATGAGTGACCCAAGGAGATTATCAATAGAGTAAACGTTAAGGTCTTTAGATTCAGTGATATCGGTTATCTTTGCATTATAGGAACTAGGTAAGCATCTAAGAATTTTATTTACTTTCTCAGAATTTGAAATCTTTCTATCTAATGCATGCAAGGATGTCACAATTTGGGTGAACCTAGTATACATGTCAGATATTGTTTCGCTTGGTTTCATGCAGAAGAGTTCATAATCATGCAATAAAATGTTAAGCCTAGACTGTTTTACTTCACTTATTCCTTCGTATGTAATGCACTGTCTATCCCAAATCTCCTTACTAGTGGCACATGTAGACACTCTCATATAATCCTCAGACTTCAATGCACAGAAAAAGTAATTTAAATATTTAGCATTCAGTTGGGCTTAATCCCTATCCTCATTGCTCCAT
>NW_021508257.1:0-248 GCF_001605985.2 Dendrobium catenatum | reverse complement strand
CTTGAGTCTACAAGCCACATATTTAACCTGCTTCTCCACTTCAATCTCCATATACTAAAAAAAAATTTCAACGGATCTTTCCCAATCGAGATAGTCTTCGATATGAAACTTACCATCAAAATATTATATGTCGAATTTAACTCTGAACCCACTATATTGCTTATCTACCCCCCTCGGACGCCTCCGATGCCGAATGGTAATGACTTCTTCTGAATATGAAACTTCCAACTGTCTGAATCGATCTAGCT
>NW_021508256.1:0-232 GCF_001605985.2 Dendrobium catenatum | reverse complement strand
GCTCATTTGGGCTCGGATTGAGTCGAATTTGGTGTCGTTGACTTCGTATTTTCGAGACGGTCAATTTGACTATAAGCTTACAAAAATCAGAGTTTGGGTGCTCATGGATTTAATTTTTGAAGTTCCCAACTTGATTTTTGCCTCGAGATTCGTACCCGATCAAGATAATTTCATGATGACGTATCAGTTGCCCCCCTATTTTCAGACGTCGATGCTCCAGGTCGACAATTTG
>NW_021508255.1:0-220 GCF_001605985.2 Dendrobium catenatum | reverse complement strand
AAATTGTATCTGATGAGTCATGGCTTTGGCATAGGAGGCTTTGTCACTCTAGCATGAAAAATCTTAGGAGGATTATCCAAAAAGACTTAGTGAGAGGAATACCAAAACTAGACTTTACTAAGGAGCACCTTTGTGATGCATGTCAATTAGGTAAACAAGTGAAGTCCTCTTTTCAAACCAATAAGGACCTTAGAACAGTAAACCTTTGGAAATTTTGCAT
>NW_021508254.1:0-258 GCF_001605985.2 Dendrobium catenatum | reverse complement strand
TGACATGCTCATAATGAAATAGGAGGTGCAATGATGTATCCACAATCAATAGCAAGGTTTCAATGAAATATCAGATGAGCATCGTACCAACATCAGTATGTGAATCTATCACGTGAAATATGAGTTCTCTTCAAAATCAACAAAGGACCCATGATATATGATACGACTCATGCACAAACAGTAACTAATAAACATTATAGAAGATGTAACGATGCCCTGACAATCAAGAGCAATTCCCTTGTGGAAGAATACACCAAT
>NW_021508253.1:0-363 GCF_001605985.2 Dendrobium catenatum | reverse complement strand
TGTAATAAGAACGCCTCGCAAAAATACGACTATAATCTAAATCATTAGACAGTTTAATCGCAATGTGCCTCGGATCCAAAAGACCCACGTTGAAAGATCCAGAAAGTTTCAGAGAATATAAAAAATTACGGATAACGTCAAGGTTCGGTCTACGCAGAACAAATTTTCCAATAAGAGTGAAAGAAAAATGGGCCGCCAACAGTGAAATAGCTTCATCCTCGAACATTAACGCAGGACAACCTTTAAAAGAGCCATTCATGAATTTAGCCTTACTACCTGAAGCAGAAGAACTACCCGAAACCACATCTTTGAAAGATCTAGTGTAAGCAGGAGGTACAGAACTAATAATCGGGCTAGATGACG
>NW_021508252.1:0-793 GCF_001605985.2 Dendrobium catenatum | reverse complement strand
GTGGAATTTTGAAACACAGAATATGAAGCTATGGCTTCATTTGGGACGGCTTTCTTTTTGCTTCTTAAAGCACTTTAAGAAGCAATAAAAAAGCCGTCGCAAACGAAGCCTATTTTTGAACAACTAAATTATGCGTGGATATGCATGGAGTGCAAAAATATGCTTGTGGGCTATGATGATGTTTATTTCTGTCTTTCATGAAATGCAGCCTCTGGTGTTTTGGAAAGCCGGGGGAGCACGACCTCTACAACATCTACACAAGTAACCCAAGAATTTAATGAGTAAGATCACTTTGTATTTTTTGTATAATCTTATTTGTTTATCTTCAATAAAGGCAAATTATATGTAATTTCACGTGCAGTGGTTGTAATGAGGCCATGAGAGTCCAAATGGAACTTCAAAGAAGGCTGCATGAGCAACTGGAGGTTAGTTTCTTCAGTTGTGGCGATGATCATTCATTTGTTGGTTAAATTAGATACATATAAACCAAATTAAAGCACTAAATCAACTTGATTGGAAGTTGTTCATTACATAGAGCTAAAACATAAGTAACTCCACATGCATTTCTAAAGACTATTTAAAAAAAAATTAATGCCATGCCGGCACAAGTTGCCCACTCTAGGGTTGTAAGTGAGCCGAGCCAGTTCGAGCTTCGAGCTCGAGCGGAATTTTGAGCTTATTGGATTATTGAGCTCGAGTTCGAGCTCGGGCGATGCTCGGCTCGATTACTCTGAGCGGCTTGATTAGTACAAGCGAACTGTAAGCTAGTACAGTTCTTGTAGCCGTTACATGT
>NW_021508251.1:0-294 GCF_001605985.2 Dendrobium catenatum | reverse complement strand
AAATATGTTGATTAAATAGAGGTGAAGAGAGAGAGAGAGGGGGAGAGAGAGAGGCATGTAAGTATCAAAGGAAAATAAAATTATTGAAATTTGAGAGAAAAAAAAAACTATCATAAGATTGTTTCACTATGAGATGATGAGCTTAATTGGACACGTGCGTGTGTGCATGCATGTTGTTGTTGTGAACTCATTTGTAACAATATTAAGATCGAAACTGATGATTCAATTATATAAGAATTTAATGATAACAAGAGCAATTTTTTTAGTCCAAATAACTATAATTCAATCATTCAA
>NW_021508250.1:0-3558 GCF_001605985.2 Dendrobium catenatum | reverse complement strand
GACTCCAAACAACTGGAGTTGAGTTGACATGGGCATGGAAGTAATTTGAGTTTGCTTGACAAAATTTGACCCACTTAGGAGCTTGATTTGACTATTTGATCAGTCAAACAATTAATAAAACTGTTGTGGTGGCATGGAGAGGTGCTCAACTGCTGACTAAGCAAGCAACTAGGCTTATAAGCAATGTGTTTAAAGTTTGAAGGAGTTTTAACTAGGTTTTCCCACTTCATACCCTTGATTTGACCACTTGACCAGTCTAAAGCCACTTGGACTGCTGAGGTGGTATGAAAGGCAGTGTTAAAGGCTGATTTGGAATGAATATCATGTTATGGGTTGGAAGTTTGAATTAGAGCATGGAGTTTAAATAGTTTTGACCAAGTATGTTAAGTTGACTTGGCCAACTTCATTTGAGTTTGGTTGACCAAAGATTAGGACATGATTAAGCCTTGGTTTGAAATTCATTAGAGGCTTGAAAGGGGTTTAATATGTTAAATGGGTTGGGATAACCCATTTAAAGCCTTAGGGGTTACTTTGGTCAACATAGGTTGACTTGGTCAACCAAGTTGACCCAAGGGGTGGGTTTGGACTTCATAGGTTTGAAATGATATTTAAAATTTGTTGGAGGTCGTTTCAAAGGTCATGCACGTTAGTTCAGTCAAAATGATTGTTTAGACCCTAAAGGATATTTGTTTCAAAATAGGCTGATCTGGTCCACTAGGCTTGACCAGGGTCTGGGCTTGGGTCCATTGCACTCCTATTGGTAATTAGGATGCATTGGAAGAGGTTCTTAGGTTTGATTTGAAAAGGACATATTGAAGTTTAGATAGAACTTCAAAATTGCCCTTAAGGGTCATTTTGGTCATTTTGACCCTTGGTCAACTAGGGTCAAAGTAGGTCCCCCAAAATGCAGTTCAATGCTCAAAAGGTTAGGGTTAAGGTTCTGGATATGATTAAAGGCTTTGGAGAAGCCCTAAGGTCAAGATCCACTAGGTGGTAGGTACAATGGTATAGACTGTAAATATTTGAAAGTTTTATAGCATTTGGATTTTGTTTCAATTTTTGGGGTTATAGAGCTTAGATTGAGCTCAAATTTGGAGAGTTCCCTCTAGATACATGTCCTATCAATATGCAATTGATAGAATCTAAATCAGAGGTCATTTGATTAGGGTTTGAAGTGTTTGAAAATTCACTATAAAAGGCTTTCAGGAATTAGACCGTTAGCCTTGGATTTGAGTTGGCTTGATTTAAGATATAAATTGATCCTAAGGTCTAAATTATAGGAGGATCCTAGAGTTTAAATTGGTTTGGGGTCAATATTAGTCTGTTGAGATAGTTGCAACGTTGTTCTTGATTGTTAATATTCTTGCAACATATATATATTTTTGATGATTCCAAATATTATTGCTTTGATTATTATTTCTCCTAACATATTTTGGATGCATTATTTTATTTTTTTGTGTGTACTAACATTTCAAGAAAATCATACTACGGATTATTAAAGTCTTCAAATCAAATAGTTTAAGATTTATTTTATATGAAGTTTATAATTTTCATTTGATTGAGTCTGAGAGGGTATGATTGTAATTGAGTAACTATGCACACACACATCAGGGGAGAATTTAAAATTTGAATTATTTTAA
This sequence comes from Dendrobium catenatum, assembly GCF_001605985.2. Classification (NCBI taxonomy): domain Eukaryota; kingdom Viridiplantae; phylum Streptophyta; class Magnoliopsida; order Asparagales; family Orchidaceae; genus Dendrobium; species Dendrobium catenatum. Next base: position 1,918 of record NW_021508250.1, on the reverse strand, counting down.
ACTAATCGTACTGTACGAAGTCATTTTGTATGGGACAATTTGTACTCTCTTTCTTGTCTTTCTAATTGCTTGTGAGAAGATCTTTGAAGAAGATCCAGTACTCTATTGACACTTGGAGGGTGTGAAATGATGACGGTTCTCTGCTGATACTTGGAGAGTCTGAAAGGATGATGGTTCTCTGCCAACACTTGGAGAGTGTGAACAGATGACGGTTTTTTGCCGATACTTGGAGGGTGTGAAAGGAAGACTTTCTCTGTCGCACCGGGGATTGGCGGAAGAGAGGTTTTATAAAGACTTCTCCGCCTTGCTGTGGGGGCAAAAGGAGAGACACTTTGGTAATAGTATAATACCTAAAGAGGGAGTCTTCATGGAGTGGATGTAGGTCGTGTTTGACCGAATCATTATAAATCTTTGTGTCTTTTAATTTAAGTAATTTAATTACTGCAAGTTATTTTCTGTGATTGAAAAGGTTTATTTTAAAAAACTTAAATTAACTTGAAATAAGTTTTAAAATCAGTTTTCAATTTTAAAAATCCAAGAAAATTTTTAAATTACTAATTCACCCCCTCTTGGTTAGCCTTGGGACATTAGTTTAGGTTTAATAACCTAATTAAGATTCAATATAGTCAAAGTGACCTCATAAAAAAATGAGGTCAACAGTCTCTTATGAATGTTACACTCTTTTTTATCTAATTATGTGTTGGATCTTCATACAAAGCTAAAACATTAAACTTTATATTTCTCTACCACTACGAATATTCTATGACACAATAATATTTAAGCAAAATTTGAGTTGTTCACAAATATCTTTTAGTAATTTGGCAATCAAAACATAATTTATGTGATAGTTTAGAAATGAATTTGTAACACAATAAATTTCAATTCAAATAAAAAATAAGGTAATCAGAACAAATCGGCCAGTTCAACTAATTGAATCATAAATTGATCGGCCGGTTAGTTCATTTCATATTCATAATCAGATTTGATTCAAACTGGTCTCCTGGCTAGTTAAACCATCGAACCAAAGAATTGGCGTTGGCTCTTAAGAATCATGTGATTCAAACAATGTTTCATATGAACTTTTCATTGTAAATCAAATGATCGAGATGTGAAATTAGAAAATAAATTAAACTAATTTTATATTCCCCCTCCACCTTGGTTTCATTTAGATTGCGTGCCTCTAATTCTTCTTCATCCCCATTGCCCTAAGAATTTTCTCTTGTGATTGGTGAACTCGACGAGCTCAACTCCTTAATGCCCAAAGCAGACTCTTCAGCGTCACTCTCGCTTCTTCTCTTCTATATTCAGCGTGAGGTGTAAGTTTATCTGAAAACCCTAATTTTTTTAGGAAATTTAGTTTCTTATTTTTGCTTGCTGTTGGTGAACTTGCTCTTGTGCGTGAGTAATCTCTAAAATGAATTGTGTTCATTTTATAAAGAAAATGATATTTCTATTGCAAAGGTGAAAAGTACCAATGGTTTTTTTACCTTGGATCCCTTTTCACTCGATTGTGGCAAGAATGACGGTGAATCACCGAGTCAATCCTAGTTTTTTTAGGGTAGGTCAATCAAATCATGTTCTTTTCTTTTTTATGCACCCTGTGGTATTCCCATAGATGGGTCTTTTCCTGATCTCAAGCCTTCAGCCTTTTGTTGCTTACCTTCGCTTTGGATTTCTAAGGAAGAGGTTCTTGCGCTTGCGGCTCCTTCGAAATTTGCATTGGTTGTTCTTTTTTTCTTATCGGCGACTAAGTCTAGATGTTATTTAAAAGTTTTTCTTCTCCCTTAAGCTTAATGTTGATTTCTTTGTAACTTTGTTGAATCCTTCACATGTGTTCATTAAGTTGGTGAATGACCTAGACTATACTAGAGTTTTATCTCGTAGATCCTACTTTGTTAATAATTGTTATATGAAGTTG
>NW_021508249.1:0-328 GCF_001605985.2 Dendrobium catenatum | reverse complement strand
TCTCAAATATCTTAACCCAAATTTCCAAACATCCAAAAGTTTAAGTACATATGCCCATATTGCTATTATATTCCAAATAGCATGTATTCTCTACGTATTTGATCAACGTCTAGCCTTAATTGAAAGTTCTCTCTCCTTAATGGGAGGGTAATTACTATAGGGGCTTGCGTCTATAGAAAACAAGAACTCAGATAATAAAATCATCACAAAATGAGGGCAAAATCTCTAGGTAATGTCATATCTACAAACTGATCTGCCTTCTAAAATTTATCCCGGAACTTAATTTTGTTAAAACTCCTCCGAAAGAAGAAAAAGCAACAGCAGGCGG
>NW_021508248.1:0-232 GCF_001605985.2 Dendrobium catenatum | reverse complement strand
ACCGATTCTTACTATCCCTTCAGGCAGTGATGGTTTTCAGGTTTTTAGTGATGCATCTCTAAGGGGTTTAGGATGCGTTCTGATGCAGCATGGGAAGGTAGTTGCCTATGCCTCTAGGCAATTGAAAAATCATGAGAAGAACTACCCAACCCACGATCTAGAGCTTGCCGCTGTAATTTTTGCCTTGAAGATTTGGAGACACTACCTATACGGTGTGCGGTGTGAAGTGTTC
>NW_021508247.1:0-241 GCF_001605985.2 Dendrobium catenatum | reverse complement strand
TTTACTTTTACTGTACTCTGTGTTATGATTTGACTGACGATTAGATTACCCACAGGTTAGGAGCGATCTGAGTTGTTAACAAGATTTCTTGCAGGTGGCCACACTCATGCAGGGCAGTAAAGAGGGGGCTAATTAATCAATAATTAAATAAATGCTACATGTACTTTAGCTGATTTGCCCCCAAAATAAAAAGGAGTGTGGCCAAGTGTGGCTGATAAATTTAATTTAAATGCAAATATAT
>NW_021508246.1:0-278 GCF_001605985.2 Dendrobium catenatum | reverse complement strand
AGGATGATTAGGATTCTAGGGTCTATGGAGAAGGAATAATTATAAAAAGGCAATAAACCTTTTTATACCCTTGCAAGCTTGACAAAGATCTATGGGTGCAGATAATTTGATTCATTACAATTTTAGATAAGTAGACTTATAAATCAAATGTTTATTTATATTAATTATTCTAGAACATCATTCATTTTGTTTATCTTTACTATTTATTGCATTTCTTAATAGTGATAACACCTCACCTTTTATTTTATTATGTAGGATAAATTATGTAGTTTGTGTAG
>NW_021508245.1:0-457 GCF_001605985.2 Dendrobium catenatum | reverse complement strand
TTTTGCATCTTGACATTTTGACTTTTTTTTCATTTAGAGATCTTATTATGACGTGTTTTAAAAATTGTGCCTAATTTGATAATGTTGTAATGTGCTATTTTACTCTTTGATATGTTTTTATTATATTTTGCTATGTAGTAAAGCATATTTTCTTTTATTTTGTAACAAATCATTTCACAATATAAAAATAAAATATTGTGATGGGCATATATACTCTTGTGATGACATATCAATATATATATAGATAGTAATCAACAAGTTACGACAATTAGAAGAAATGTGTAAGGCCACATTAATGATGTAGGTGAAGAGTTGAAATAACCATGCATATAGTTACAAGTCTATATATGATTAGATGGGCATATATATATATATATAGAAGTTAATTATGCCCAAAAGAAGGCCACAAAGTCTACAACCTAATTATATTAGTGATGGCTATCTAATGTAGCTAGTA
>NW_021508244.1:0-207 GCF_001605985.2 Dendrobium catenatum | reverse complement strand
ATACAACTTAGTGCATCCTGATGATGAGTTTGAAGAGTCAGTTTACTATAATGATGCTTCCTTCAGATTGTTATTCAAGGAGGAAAAAGAAAAAGAAAAAGCACATGCCAATGCTTCAGAAGAAGAAGAAGAAGGAGTCCAAACATCTGCTCCTCAGTCAGATTATTAGATTCTGATTGAAAGATTTGATAGATTAGAGACTCATGT
>NW_021508243.1:0-426 GCF_001605985.2 Dendrobium catenatum | reverse complement strand
AATTATATATATATACCAAAAAATTAATTTTATTAATAATTGCCGAGTTAATTTAAAATTTCTCATATTAAAAGATAACCATGTATTTTTTTTAGACTTTGATATTGATATAGTTCGTAGCCAGTAGTTGATAATTTTGAAGAATTACTTTTTTTAAACACCCGATAATTTAAGTGGCAATAATTTATTGCATGTAATATGCTGAATAATATACATTCTTGAATTAGAAAAAAAAAATTTAGAAATTGTGAAGAGAATATTGGAGTTTAAGAGTTGAGGGAGGGAATTATAAAAGGAAGGGATTTATGAAAATTGGAATTGTTGCAAGAATTATAACTTTATATTAAAGTAATGAGTTATTATTTTAGGATGATTTAGTACTAATAAGAATTTGCATTATTATTGGATAAACTTACCACTGAGTGC
>NW_021508242.1:0-366 GCF_001605985.2 Dendrobium catenatum | reverse complement strand
CATCTCCCCGGCGGCGGCCGCCACCGACGCCGGCAACGCCAGAAAATACGAATGCCAGTACTGCTGTCGCGAGTTTGTCAACTCCCAGGCTCTCGGAGGCCACCAGAACGCCCATAAGAAGGAACGTCAACAGCTCAAACGCGCCGCCGCCGCCGCGGCAGCAGCGGCTGCAGCTGCTGCCGCCACCGCAGCCAACTGCAGTCCCCTTTCCCCGTCATTCTACCCCCCTCTTCCTTCCGCCGCCGCCGTCGGCAAGTTGGTCTACCTAATCCGACCAACCGCGCCACTCCACCTGTCGCACGGCTGCGCCATCCGTACCGCTCCATACACATATCCATTCCTGTACGATTCCGCGGTGGGTAACGG
>NW_021508241.1:0-270 GCF_001605985.2 Dendrobium catenatum | reverse complement strand
CTGTTGCGATTTTGGTCAAGTGGGCATTAGACATTTTTGGAAGCTCTTTATTCGCTGTTGCGAATATGGTCAGGTGGATATTGAGCTGTTCTCATTCGCTGTTGCGAATATGGTCAGGCGAATGTAGAACTCCCTCTCTTTTCTTACTCCTTGTTTGCTGTTTCGAACATGGTCAAGCAAACACGGAATTGTCCCCATTCGCTGTTGCGAATATGGTCAGGTGAATGTGGGACCCCCCTTGCTTTTCTCTATTCTGCTGTTGCGATGTGG
>NW_021508240.1:0-290 GCF_001605985.2 Dendrobium catenatum | reverse complement strand
GAAATATTACAATTGATTGTATGCAAATTTTAATTTCTATGAATGAATGTTTCCCAAAAGGAAGAGAGAATACGACTTTCTTTAAATGAAAAATCAAGTTCGTCTTTCTCCAAGTGAAAGTTCAAAAGAAAGTTCATCTATTTCTTTCTTCAAATGAAGGGAAGTTTAAATTTATCTTTCTCCAAATGAAAGTCAAATTCAAATCTTAGTGTCAAATGCTAAGTGCAGATTCCCAAATAGGAGTCTTCATATTAATTATGAGTTTAGGTAGAATTCAAACCTTCTAAGGT
>NW_021508239.1:0-566 GCF_001605985.2 Dendrobium catenatum | reverse complement strand
CTAAGGCAAATTTTCCATTGTTATGAATGAACACCTTACAACCAAAAACATGCAAATGAGATAAATTAGGCGTTCTTCCTTTTAGAAACTCATAGGGAATTTTATTTATTTTTGATCTCACATTCACCCTGTTCAGAACATAACATGCAGTACTAACCGCCTCAGCCCAGAAATATTTTGGAAGAGAGTATTCTGCCAACATTGCTCGGGTGGCTTCCATTAATGTTCTATTTTTCCTTTCGACTACCCCATTTTGTTGAGGGGTTTTAGGTGTAGAATAGTTGTGATCAATTTATTTTTCCTTACAAAATTCATCAAATTTCTCGTTCTCAAATTCTCCTCCATGATCACTTTGTATAGAAATAATTTCACACCCTAGTTTTCTTTGAATCCAAGTCAAAATATTTCTAATTTCCTCAAATGATTCACTCTTATGAAATAGAAATCTAACCCATATGAATCTTGAGTAATCATCCATAATCACAAATCCGTATACCTTCCCTTCGAGACTCATAATTCCAACTGGTCCAAAAGATCCATATGCAAAATCTCTAAAGGTTTACTAG
>NW_021508238.1:0-249 GCF_001605985.2 Dendrobium catenatum | reverse complement strand
AACCAGATGACCGTGGAACAATCATGGATACCGGCTGGAGGTGCCGATGATCCACCGGCGCAGTCACCATCGATAGCGGAAAGCCCGCGAAATCCAATTTTGAAAGCCAGGAAGAAGATTCTCTCTCTAGAATTCTAACCGAAGCTTCTCTCTCTACAGATAATAACACTCAAAATAAGAAAAACTGTAACTTCTTGTAATCCCACAAGCCGTTACTAAGAATAAAATGCTGTACATAAACCCCATCCA
>NW_021508237.1:0-370 GCF_001605985.2 Dendrobium catenatum | reverse complement strand
AAAAATGATGAAATGAAGATTAGTTAATTTTAATTTTCAATATAGGATATAATTAAAAATTATATTGATTTGAAATAAAAATTAAACGATAGAGGAAAGAATATATTCAATTGGAGACATTACGTATCTTTTCAAATGTTTACGACATACTTTGTGCATCTTTTTCTATTTGGGCAAATTTTGTACATCTTTTTATTTTGCGAACCATTGTGCAATCTTTCAATTTTTATGCCACATTTCTTTTTGATATACTCCCCTTTTTTATTTGTTTTTTTTTCACAAATCAATAATCTAAAAATCAAAATTTTCTAATTATAAAAATAATTATATTGAAAATAATAATAATAAGACATCAATATTACAATAATAA
>NW_021508236.1:0-483 GCF_001605985.2 Dendrobium catenatum | reverse complement strand
TGTTTTCGAAGATTTTGAGGTTTTGTAAGATGGTGCTTAGATTTGTGTTTTTGTAAGTGATTTTCGTACCCGGTTTGGTACTGGCGAAGATTTCACCGCATAACTTTTGGTATGTTGTAGATGTGATTATTCTGCACGTTTTGATTAGTTTCTGGCAGATTTCGTCCGGTCCGTTTTGGTACTGCGGAGTTTTATTTTGACTGTAATTTATTATGATGTCCGAATTGGTTTGAGCAGTAGAAGAATAGTCTTATAATATTATTGTGCACGTTCTGTATTAATTTGGTGACTTATAATTTTTGGAGATTTCTGTGTAAATTCTGTAGACTGCCGTTACTCTGCCCGATTTTCGTACGATTTCTGATTTTCCCGGAATTGATAGATTGAATTGATATGTGTATTATTATTGAAATGATTGTTCTAGATTTCTTTATTATTATTTATTGTATCGATTATTGCATTGATTGATTGTTACTGAAAGAC
>NW_021508235.1:0-355 GCF_001605985.2 Dendrobium catenatum | reverse complement strand
GATTTCTGCTCATTAGCGGACTCCTACCCGACATCGTACTTCTCCCTGTCGTCGGATTTCTGCTCGTCAACGGACTTCTACCCGACGTCGGACTTCTTCATGTCGTCAGACTTCTGCTCGTCAGCGGACTTCTACACGACGTCAGACTTCTGCTCATCAGCGGACTTCTACCCGACGTCAGACTTCTGCTCGTCAGCATACTTTTACTTGTCGTCATACTTCTGCTCGTCGACGAATTTTCGTCGGTCTTCTACCCGACGTTGAACTTCTAACCAATGTCGAACATCTACTCGTCAGCGGATTTCTACCTGACGTCGAATTTCTGCTCGTCAGAGGACTCCTACGCATCGTCGGA
>NW_021508234.1:0-253 GCF_001605985.2 Dendrobium catenatum | reverse complement strand
AGTATCCTACATAAAAATATATCATTGCAACAAACTTATCTAACTTCAAGGACAAAACCAACCAAGGACAAAAAAGCCATCATCAAACAATGTATAAGCCATCATCAAACAAAGCTGCAATAATCTATCATTGCAACAAACTGATCTAACTTCAAGGACAAAAAAGCACCTCAAAACCAACCAAGGAACATCAAACATACTTACATTAAAATGTAAATACATACATAAAAATATACATTATAATAAATATATA
>NW_021508233.1:0-257 GCF_001605985.2 Dendrobium catenatum | reverse complement strand
AATAGCCTGAAACAAAAAAGAAATAAATAAATTTGTTGGTAAAATCAAAGTACAGGAAAAGAAAAGCAGTACATGGTGCATCAAATTTTCAATTAGGATGAGTTTTGATTTCATTGGATTTACTTTGAGATTAGGAAAGTACAAATTTGATTGATTACACTTGTATTACACTAATTTTAAAGTAAATTCAATGGCATTGAAATCTATCATAATTGATAATCATCATCATAAATAGCTATCACAATATTTAAAATTGG
>NW_021508232.1:0-293 GCF_001605985.2 Dendrobium catenatum | reverse complement strand
TAAGTTTCAATTGCTAATGTAATTCCCCTTACTAGATTCCATTAACTAAATAACTAGAGCCTGTTTGGAGCAGCTATAGCTTTTTGTAAGAGCGGTTGTGGAGCTAATGCGGGGAAGGCTGAAATTTGTAATGCTGTTGTTCTTTTTTTAAAAAAAAAAAAAATTGAATAACATCTTTCGTAATACTATCATTGTGGGCTTCGAAAATTCGGCCCCAGCCTCCCCCGCCTGCTTTTCTTCGGGTGAGTTTTAATGGAATTAAGTTTCAGGGTAAATTTTGGAAGGCTGATGGG
>NW_021508231.1:0-211 GCF_001605985.2 Dendrobium catenatum | reverse complement strand
CATGCCTAAAAGCCTCCTTTTGCTTTATTTCCCTAACAAATCCTTGCTTAAGCTGCTCCAAAGGTTTGGTTTAGGCTATTTAGGCAATGTTCCCTCCCACTCATGCTAAAGCCGCCCAATAGGAGTGAGGCGTGCCCAGCCTTTGGGTCAGCCTTCTGGCTGTCCCAGGGACAATTGGCAACATCTGAGGACCTGGTGAGTCAATCCCAGC
>NW_021508230.1:0-434 GCF_001605985.2 Dendrobium catenatum | reverse complement strand
ATTTTTATATCACAAAAATTTTTAGTTCAATAAATTCTTGTACTAAAAAATTACCTTAAAATGCAGCAAGAATGCCATCCCAAAGGAAACCTAAGTCAAGCATTTTTAATTGGTTTAAACTATTTAATTGATGATAAACAGAAGTTGCCATAAGTCAAAAAAATTATTTAATTATATTTTTGACTTAAAAAGTTTACCTATGACTTATGAAGTATCATTGATAAATATTACTTAAATATTAATTAATTAAAATTATATTAAACTTTTCATATATGCGATATAATTGAAAATCTAATGAATGTTATTTATTTATTATCATTATACTTAATCATTTGAATAAATAATCATCCTAATGGCTAATTATCATATATAATAATAATTGATACGTCCACAAAATTTGCCTTGATCAAGCACGAATCTCGAGGCATATTCAA
>NW_021508229.1:0-204 GCF_001605985.2 Dendrobium catenatum | reverse complement strand
AAATCCCTATTTAAGCCCCATAGGGGGTATTTTGGTGATTTTGACCCCTGGTCAACTGGGGGTCAAAATGGATTAACCAAATGCAGTTTAATGTTCAATGAGTTATAATTAATGGTCAGGAAGAATCCTAGGGTCTCGAGTAGATCCTAGGGTCTGGAGTCTAGAAGGGTCCTAGGATCTAGAATGGATCCTAAGGTCTGGATC
>NW_021508228.1:0-515 GCF_001605985.2 Dendrobium catenatum | reverse complement strand
CACTTATTTCATTATCACATTTCCATACTTTCCCCCTACTTAGAGTATAATAGCCAGAGGAGGAAGAAAGAGCAGCTTACTATTTACTGAATGGGAGCAGGTCCATCGGTGAGGTCAGGCCGACGAGGTCGGTCAAGAGAGGAGAAAAATACTGGTGCCTGTAGGCGAACTTGGGGTTGCCGACGGCTTGGGGTTTCCTCCGAGATAAGGCATTGAGATGCTCTTTATGAGAGAGGAGAGAACCTGATAGAGAGCTTGCAACATTGGAAGAGAGGATGCATGGGGGCTAGGGGAGACGGGGCTAGCAAGCTATTAAAGTCGAGTGGTTGCCGGTGGCGACCTGGAGGCTGGAGTTTGACAAGGATAGCAAGAGATAATAGGAGGTATGCGGCTGAAAAAAAATGAAAAGCAACCCCCCTCCACTTACACTGCTCACCTTGGCCTGTTGGTTGAGAGCTTATACTTTCAACTAAGAGGCCTTGGGTTCGAGTCTTTGTGTATGCATTGTGTGTGTG
>NW_021508227.1:0-223 GCF_001605985.2 Dendrobium catenatum | reverse complement strand
GTAAAAAATTATAAGAAAATAATATTAAAATAAAGCTGGATATGAATCTCAATGCAATATTTGAATTGAATTTAAAAAAAAAATTAAATTGAAGAACGTCAAAATTCCAAATTCAGCAAAATTATAGTCAAACTAATGTCTCGACACCTATTGACGCTACAAATGAGCTCAAATTAAGTACTTGAGTTATGTCTAAAAACTTTTGGACATTAATCGATAAATT
>NW_021508226.1:0-356 GCF_001605985.2 Dendrobium catenatum | reverse complement strand
AAAAGCCTGTAATAAATAAAATGAAAGCTCACAAGGGGTTGTACCATGTAGAAAGCTGTTTTTTTAAGGGGGGCATGTGCCCCCCTCCCTTTGCCCATGTGTATATGCATATAATATTTACTATAAGTATTTAGCATACATAAATTTTCATATCATTTTCCATTTCATTCATTCATTCATTTATACCTTTCATATACATTTCATAACAAAATATTTATTTATGTTCCAATTCAATTAGTACAGAAGTACCCTCTAAATGTAGCTATAAAGGTACGATCATTTTCATTTCCTTTTTCATTTTCATTTAACGTGCACGGGTACGTTACTTCCCCAGCCAGTACCATACGGGGGTGAAA
>NW_021508225.1:0-311 GCF_001605985.2 Dendrobium catenatum | reverse complement strand
CCATGCTCTGATACCAAACTGATGTAGAACGGGTAGGGGAGCTTTGCAAGGGAGAGAATCTCTTCTCCAAAATCTGAAAGAAATTCTGACTTCTTTACCCAAAATCTGAGAAGAATCTCATATTTTCTCTTGAGAGGTGAGGGGAAGCAAACTCCAAGCTTCTTTCTCTTAAAAAAGAAAAAAATCTGAAAACAATCTCAGCTTTTGATCCAAAAATCTGAGAGAAATTTCAGATTTTTATGAATAAGAATTGGGGAATTGGGAAGGAAATCTAGATATCAATTCTCTTGAAAGATTGAAGAGAGATAAGG
>NW_021508224.1:0-294 GCF_001605985.2 Dendrobium catenatum | reverse complement strand
GATCAGTACAAAACTCAGAAGATCGGCCAGAGCATCGTCCTGGATCCAAATCTGGACGATTAAAAATTGGCTTGATCGTCCAGGCCGATCTCACGATCGTCCTGGCCGATCAGTTCAAATCAGAGGAAAATCGTCCAGAGCATCACCCTGAATACGATCTGGCCGATATTTATCGTCCTGAAGTAACTTAAGGTTTTTGAATGGATCGTCCTGGCTGATCCTGCGATCGTCCAGGATGATATGATCGTATCAATCATACTTAATTACTCCTTTGATTTCCTGATCAATTAAGGC
>NW_021508223.1:0-361 GCF_001605985.2 Dendrobium catenatum | reverse complement strand
AAAAATGAGTGCCCTAATTTAAGAATTCTTCCTACGTAAGAAAAGGGCAAGGCGAAACAAACTTTGAACTGGGAAAATAATGAAAGGCAAAAAATCTCATGGGCAGATCTTGTCTCTGAAGCATCAAACCAAGAGAGAGATAATGGTTAAGAGCCTTTCGTGTTTTTTTGTGTTATGTTTTTGTGTTTTTGTGTTTTTTAGTTTTGTTTATTTTTTTTATGAAAATTTTTTTTTTTCGGTGAAGTTTTTCTCTGATCAACACACACATTCACTTTTCTAAAAATAAGAAATCTACTTCCTATTTTTTTTTCTTAAAATCTTTGGTAAGTTGTGTTTGACTTCTCTAAAGCAGCTAGAGGAA
>NW_021508222.1:0-287 GCF_001605985.2 Dendrobium catenatum | reverse complement strand
ATCAAATTTTGAGTATTTGAATTATTATTTTGGAAGCACATTAATCAAAATTATCAATTTAATAACATATTTAAAATAGCAATTATTATATTAACCAATTCAAAATAATTGTAATGGAAATCATAAAATTAAATTAATTTTATCAAGTTTTTAAAATAATCAATAATAAATCATAGAATTTTATATTAAGTTTTCTGCCATTTTTTAGTTTTAAAATTTACCCCTCCAATTATTTTTTAGGTTACCACAGTGATATTATTATGAGAGATTTTAGTGAAAAACTTTTT
>NW_021508221.1:0-393 GCF_001605985.2 Dendrobium catenatum | reverse complement strand
CAGAGCGGGATTCGAAAATTAAAGTTTGAAAACTTTTGGAATTTAATCCATGGTTAACTTTGGGAATCGCAACACTACGGAAGGGTATTCTATTACCCGACCTCCTCTGTTCGATAACCTACCTTTTGATTTTTGAAAAACTCGAATGTCAACGTTTTTACAATCTACTGATTATCGCATGTGGATGCTTATTTAAGAAGGTTATTCTCCACCTTCTCGTGAAATTAATGGTGTTAAAACTGAAGTTGCTTTCACTGAATGGACTTTTGTTGAACGTGATTTAGCTCAACTAAATGCGAAATGTTTGAACTGTTTTTTCTGTGCTTTAAAATCTGAGGATTACATGCGTGTTTCAACTTGCAAAACTGGTAAAGAAATTTGGGATAAATTGTG
>NW_021508220.1:0-1103 GCF_001605985.2 Dendrobium catenatum | reverse complement strand
TTTGTGTTAAAATATTGCATGAAAAACTCATAATTATACATTTTTTTTGAAAGAAAGTGTAAAAATAAACTTTGTGAAATGGGATTATTGGTTGAATGAAAATATTAAGGATTGCACAAATGATATTTTTTATGCATATTAATGATCAAGAAGAAAGTGAGGTAGTAAAAATGTTTTACATTTATTTTAGTTCCTATGATTCCTATGAAAGCCAAATTAAAATACTTTTTTTTTTAAACTTTACACCACCTTTTACATCAAATCAAATAGCTTCCTAATAGCAAATTTGCATAGCGATGGCAAGAAGAAAGCAAGAAGGTGAAAGAAAATAATATGAAATCATTTGAACTTAACATTGTAAGTCCACTAGCATGCATGTGTAAATCAACTTTAAGCAATGTGCAAAGTCCAATATACATAATTGGTTACCTTTAAATTACTACGCATGTTGGATGTGATAAGCACTTGTGGATATATGTATCTTGCACTTAGACTAAGGTTCAATGAAATAATAATGTGTCGCATATTATCCTCATTAGGATCCTAGTCAAATAATTGTAGTTTGTTCTATAGCTAATACACAAGCTCACCTACTGATAAGTGTAAATAAGGTCATGTTTTATATGTTAAATTGCTAGTAAAATTGTGTTATTTTAGTTGTATTGTACAATAAAAATATATGAAAGGCATAAAATTCAAGTATCATATAGCACCGCGGCATCGGATACTATACTGTCGCGATATCGGAGGAGTTAATGTTGTAAAGCCTAATTTCTATATGTACAACACCGCAATGCCAATTTCTAGCTCCGCCAAGGTGAGGGGAGTGCTATGTGGACACCACAATGCTCAATCGTCAGAAATGCCGCTGCACTATAGTTGTAATCAACCAAGACACGATCTGCTAGTGAAGCGATGTGTCGATTCATTAAATAGTGGGTCCACGTCTGCAAGTGTCGCAAAGGATGAAATTCTTCTGCGTTGCAGTGTTAGTTCACTCTATGGGTGCCACAATGCAAGTGTCTAGAACGCCACAACATTAGAGTTCATTTTTTGTATTTTTCTATGTTGACCTCATTTTTGTATGAGGTCACTTGGACTAC
>NW_021508219.1:0-291 GCF_001605985.2 Dendrobium catenatum | reverse complement strand
AGGTCGTCGTAGAAGACATGTATCCCCTGCAAATAAAAAGGCCAATAAATGAATGTAGGTCATTCATTAAAATCCCAAATAGAAGTGAAATGTCGGTTCACTCACAAGCAACAATACGAACTCCTACAAGTCACCACAGAAGATCTGCAACACATACGATCTCTTTACAAAGACAGATGTATGTGCCACATGCCACTGATTGGTAGATATAAAAAGACTTCAGTAAATGCAGTATCCTTAAGTCAATTTCAATGTGTAAATAAATACATCTACCTACCTACATGCACCAGT
>NW_021508218.1:0-234 GCF_001605985.2 Dendrobium catenatum | reverse complement strand
CGTGCATGGTTGCCTTTATATTCCTTCTCCTTCATCGTATCTTCGTGTAAGTGCCACAATAAGAAATCATCATCTTCATCCCAGGTATGGATAATACATCTGAACAGCTCATTTGATGCTACCCTAGCCTCAAGGTCCTCATCGACAGCATAGGATAAGCTTCTACGCAGCCGTATGGTACCCTCTGTAATCCATTATTTGATTTCAGTACTGCTGCTTTCATCTAAGTTGTTG
>NW_021508217.1:0-241 GCF_001605985.2 Dendrobium catenatum | reverse complement strand
ATAACCTACAAGAAATATGTTATATGTGAAAAAAATTATTCAAATTTTTTTCATATTTATAATATAATAATTACTTACATGTCGCCATCAAGTTCAATCAATATGCGACCCTCTGTCGCCTACTCTACTACAGCTGGGGTAGAAGGTCCACCTGTAGCGGGCTGAGGGGGTGGTGGGGGATAGTATGGTGGGACATATGGTGAATATGGATATGTAGGAGAGCCACCATGAGGTTGGGGTG
>NW_021508216.1:0-239 GCF_001605985.2 Dendrobium catenatum | reverse complement strand
CCCAAAAAAGTTGCTATATAATATCTCTCCACCTAAACATCCTCATCTTTGTGTATGCTTTTTGTTGCTAAGGGTAGAGAGGGTATATTTGTGTAAGAGGATGTATCTTTGTGTATGATTTTTGTTGATGCTATTCTTCTAGTTGATAAGACTAGAGAGGGGAGTTGAAGGTAAACTTGAATTATGGAGGTCAACCTTAGAATCTAAAGGTTTTCACTTAAGTGTATCTAAAACTAAAT
>NW_021508215.1:0-861 GCF_001605985.2 Dendrobium catenatum | reverse complement strand
AAAGAGATCTGTTCGCCAAGGTCGAATTGATGCCTATTCTGCTTTGGTAAGCAAAAGATGGTAAATTCATGTAACATTCTGTAAGTTTTTTTTTTCATTCTAAATTCGTTTATCGTTGGCTCTGGAAAATGATGAAGAGATGGGAATGAGCTTAATATTCTTGGATTTATTTTAAAATGAGTATAATATAAGAATTGATTGTTTAGCTATGGAACGTGCTAATTTCAACGTAAATCCAACCATTTTAAAATCCATTAAGACTAAAGCTTCGTTTGGAACAGCTTTCTTATTGCTTCTCAAAGCAGTTTTCTAGTATAAAAATTTTAAAGTTGCTTTGAGAATCAATAAAAAAGCTGTCCCAAACGAAGCTTAAAATCTTGATCAAAATTTCTCCATTTACTCATTCAGATGCTACTGGAGAGATACTTCTCAACATCAGGCAGTGAAGCTGAATTAGTGCTTCCAAAGCAATTGGATTTGCAAGAAAAGCTCAGAAGAGGTTCCTACCAAGATAATCTTGAATTCTAGCAAGAAATAAACCTGGTAAGGGCTTAAGAGCTATCAGGCTGTATATACTTACTAACCTTGAAATAACTTAATTGTTGAAATGCCGAAAATTCCTGACATTGAAGTTTGATTTAATTACATCATCTGCCATTGGCAAAAATTTTGCTCAGCTAATATATCACTTCTCTTTTTGAAATTCTCTGCAGATAGATTTTACTGGACATCTGAGGATTGCTAATGGAGAAACAGCTGATTGATTTCTTTGCTAGCATTTTGGATTGGATATAGTAAGGATTTTTGTTTTAGTTTATTTTTTTAGACAAATTAGCAGTACCTTTATCTAGAGCTTACAAT
>NW_021508214.1:0-297 GCF_001605985.2 Dendrobium catenatum | reverse complement strand
TATTAATCTTATTATTGCAATTATAATTCAATCTCTTACATGATCAATTACCAAAGGATTCTCATATGAATTCTTATATTTCTTTTGATTTTTCTTCTTCCTTCTTTTGTTGTTGTCAAAAAAGGGGAGAAATATTATTTGTTTCCATTTGATTTTACCATTTTAGTGTTTGTTAGAGTTATTTTATTTTTTTTGTTTGAAGTGTTTTTATGAGTTTATGAAAAATTAAAAAATAATAATTTATTCTTAATAGAAATTCCCTTATATTCATATGTTAATTCTTTTAGGGGGTATTGA
>NW_021508213.1:0-298 GCF_001605985.2 Dendrobium catenatum | reverse complement strand
CCGTTTGAAATTGGAAAACACAGTCGTTGAAGATGTTTGGATGTGTAGCAGACTTTTTTAAAAACTCCGTTTTTGTATTGTTTTGAGAATCATCATACATTAGCTTTTTCCGTTTTAAAAAGATCTTTTCTCCTATTGACGTTTTTTATATCGAAACGGAAAATAAACCAAACAAAGCCTAATATTGCATACTCATAAACTTGCCCTTGGGTATTTGTTTGTCGATGAGAAATTGTTAAGATGAGAACTCGTATGAAGTTCTTGCCTGGTGGTTAATTGCCAGACGTACTAATTCTCT
>NW_021508212.1:0-226 GCF_001605985.2 Dendrobium catenatum | reverse complement strand
GCTTAGAAGTAGCCCAAATGGCGGGTCTTACAACTTATTCCTATAGGCTAAGATGCCCAAAGAGATTTAAGTTTTAATTTTAGGGTCAATCGTTTAGAAGTTCCCTGACAAGCGGGTCTTACTGCTTCGCTTAGAAGTAGCCCAAGTGGCGGGTCTTACAACTTAGTCCTATAGACTAAGATGCCCAATGAGATTTAAGTTTTAATTTTAGGGTCAATCGTTTAGA
>NW_021508211.1:0-325 GCF_001605985.2 Dendrobium catenatum | reverse complement strand
CCTTTAGCCCCCATAGCTAGGTGGAGAAGCCCTTACACATTTTCTTCCACCAACCTAGTGTGATAGATGATCTAGAATTCTTTTTCAACCTCCTAGGGATGGAAGAGAACTAAGAATTCTTTCACATGTAGAGAACCTTGAGTACCTTTCACCTCCCCGGTGTGGTGGAGTAGCTGGGTCCTTTAAAAATAAAGAGATCTTCTACTTCCTAAAACTTCCCTCAAAATAAACCTTGACTATGATGGTTCTAAAAAGTAAGCTTGCTGGATCAATCATGTGAAATCCCCCTCACACTCCCTTGAAACCCACAAGGTTCTTCTCCAGC
>NW_021508210.1:0-208 GCF_001605985.2 Dendrobium catenatum | reverse complement strand
GTAGTCTTTATGTATCTACACAGGGGTGGATGTTGTAAATATATTTGTATTTGTAGAGGACTCATATTTATTGCAGATCTTCTTACGACAACCTATGAATGTTTATATTTGATGTGTATCGTCTTCCTTTACTTGAAATGGACTGGCATATTTGTTGACTATTGAATGATTGTCCTTTGTATTTTCTTGTCTCCTGATGCTAAATATA
>NW_021508209.1:0-396 GCF_001605985.2 Dendrobium catenatum | reverse complement strand
AAATGTCGGAGACATTGAAGGTGTTGGAGGTCTTGAACTCACTCGGTAGATCCACAATATAGGCATTATCATTGATGCGATGAAGAATAGGAAAAGGCCCTATCTTCTTGGGATTTAGTTTAGCATAGTTGCCCGACGGGAATCGTTCTTTGCGGAAACGAAGCATCACTAGTTCGCCCGGTTGGAAGATTTGCTGCCTTCTATGCTTGTCAGCCTGCTGTTTATAGGCTTCATATGATGATTCCAAGTTCTGCTTCACTTCCTTCAGCAGCTCAACAGATTGGGTGGCCTGTTTAGTTGCCGAAGTGCTATGGCATTTTGGTAGGACTGCAAGATCAAGAAGATGATTAGGCATTTTCGTATACACAATGGCAAAGGGGCAATGACCTGTGGATC
>NW_021508208.1:0-344 GCF_001605985.2 Dendrobium catenatum | reverse complement strand
AGTCATTATAACTCTAAATCGTAAACCGTCTTTGCCGTGATATTTTGATCGAAGTATTTTATTTACACGAATTTTTTTCGTAATTTTTGGACACCGATGAAAATCCTTAAAGAATTTGTATCTGTCGGTACAAATGAGAATTTTGGGACCTTTAGGTGTTCGTCTTGCAAACCGATTCACTGATATTTTTTTAAATATTATGATTTGTTTTATAAATTTTTTTTTGTAATTTTTTATCCCAAAAATTATTTATTTGAATTTTATACTAAAGAATTGATTTGATTAAATATTATGTTAATATTATAATATTATTTTATTATAAATATCTAAAGGCACTAAAAATT
>NW_021508207.1:0-396 GCF_001605985.2 Dendrobium catenatum | reverse complement strand
ATTTCGCACGGTTTTGGAGTTAAAATTCGCCGAAGTTTGTTTAAGTAAAATTTGGCCTTTTCTACCCATTTTGCCCTTCATGAATTAAAAGAAAACTTTTAGAGATAAGGGCACATGCGTAAAATGCTAATTTATTTTCCTTAAACCACATTTCACGCCTAAGGGACCGAAACATTCGGTCCCTTGTGCGTTTTTTTGGCCGAATGAGAGAGAGGGCGACGGGAGAGAGGGAGAATCGGCGGGAGCTCCTTCCAAGCCGGCGATTCCGGCGAGAATCCTTAGGAAAAACGTGGGGAAAACCTTGGGGTAAGTGTTTCTTCAATTATATGAAAGATTTCATGAGATTTTGTGTATAGAAAAATAATTTTTGAGATTTCTTTAGGAAATCTTTAGGAT
>NW_021508206.1:0-231 GCF_001605985.2 Dendrobium catenatum | reverse complement strand
CATGCACATTTGTTAAATTAAGATGCTTTGCATTGAACGAATCAAAGTCATCCAAGAAAGACACATGATTGTTATCATGTGTAAAATGATCTTTAATCGAAACTTCATATTCCTTTTATAAGCTCAAAAATTCTAGTTTTAGGCTAGTATGTAATTTTTTAAGCTTTCTATAAGATGGAGGAATTTTATTAGAAACTTTAAGAAATTCATCATATGTTAATTTACATATAT
>NW_021508205.1:0-1317 GCF_001605985.2 Dendrobium catenatum | reverse complement strand
TGGGATATTTATAGACGCCTTCTGTCCGCTTGCATAGAAGTTGCGGATCCGGTGGCCTGGCGTAGCAGCTTCTGAATAGAGTTATTCGCTGCTTCGTACAGGTAGATTATCGTGCACTAGTTGCTTTCTGCAGGTGGCTTGTAGTGCATTAACTAATCTCCTGCCTTGTGATTTCAGATGTTGATATCTGTTATAGTCCTTTTGTATTCACTTGTAGACTGTGTGTGTAATAGGTCTCCTACGGTAGCTCATAAGAACTCGTCATCATTATTGTCTTCCAGCATTTCTTATGACCCTCAGCCTCCATATGAAAATGACATGTTACATGTTCATGCTTATAGAGGATTCCTCATTCATACAGCATATCATTCATTACTGCCTATTATGCAAACCAATATTCTTATTTGTAACTTGATATTAGTTGTTGGTTGAACCACATTCATTGACGATCTCTTCATGTGTTTTGATTTGCAAATCATTACATGTCGTTTATCATTGCTTGTAGTCGGAAGACACTTGATGTTGGTTGCAAGAAGATTATTGCTTTTGCATCTCATCCACCATCGTTATGTACAAGTAGACTAGTGTGTTTGGTACAAACCTCTGTTAATGCTTACAAGTAGATGTAGTAAGGGTCACTACATCTTCCTGCATGACTATTGTAAAGATCATCATTATCTTACTATGATGTAAATTGGACAACCGCTGCATTTGTTACATGTCTTTTCTTATGTTATTCATGAATATCCCCTTCCTTGAAATTATTGCTACTTTGCAAATATAATGGAGATGAATATTATTCATGAGTACACTGGAGAACTCATGCCACTATTCGTAGTAGAATTGTATTCTTGTTTGGATTGTTGCTAGTGGATGAAAGAATTCTCCTTGTCCAATATATGTCGTTGTGTGATTGTAATCAAGTAGTATGCAATAATTTCTTTATCAATGCTCATTTGATCGTTTGCACATAATTAGGTCATGTTGACTGTTGTAAGTCTTTCATTGTCATAAAAGGATGACTCAAATCTTGTATGGTGAGTTTGCTCCTCAAATCAAGCTCATCTTGAATTCAAATTCCTTATAACTTGTTCACCTTGATTATACTCAAATTCAAATTGAGTTTGCATTTGCTGTAATATCTAGATTTGAATTCAAGTTCAATATGAGTTCAAGTCTTTGTAGTCCAACTCGAATCTTTGTTTGAGTTTAAAAGTCCAAGTTATGTCTCGGTTCATCTCAAGTTCTAGTTTTGATTTGAGTTCTTTATAGTCCAAGGCTGATTCAAGGTATGAGTTCAAGTCATATGCAAGTTTG
>NW_021508204.1:0-441 GCF_001605985.2 Dendrobium catenatum | reverse complement strand
AGACGATCCTAGAAAGAGTCTGAAAGCTTGAAAATCTTGCATCATCCCTCTTTATTTAGAAACTCAATATATTGAACTCGAGATCAACATAAAGGTTAACAAAAATTTGGAGAGGGAGAGATTCTTAAAAGTCGACCCAACTCTTTCACCTCGACAAACTTTTCGAGAGTGAAATGTCAAATCTTGACTTTGCCAAAAAGATTCAAACTCTAGAATCAAATTTGAACTCGAAGTCTGTATTCTATCACACATATCAAATTATAGGGGTTATAATTTCATATGTAATGATAGAATGTTTGGATTGATTGAGATTTGAAAGTGATTGAATTTTGCTAAAGGATTAAAATCTATGATTTTGAAGTTGGAGTATTTTCTGTAAATTGTGAAACTTAGCATGCTATATATTTGTTCGCATGCGAGTTTGCAACATATACAGAAGGA
>NW_021508203.1:0-262 GCF_001605985.2 Dendrobium catenatum | reverse complement strand
CGATTGTGGTCGGCAGTCCCCAAGAGTAAATCTTCGTTTGAAAAGGTAACCCCGGGGATCTCTTTGAAGTAGAGAGCCTCACCTTTTGAAGTTGCAGGCAACTGTGTTAAGCAAATCTCGGGGTCGAGAAGTGCTTTAATTAAGACTCCCTCATTTCTTTAGAGAGAAGGAGGGCGTCATAAATACTTAATTTTGCTGGCAACTTCCTAAGGTGGGCTAGAACAATGTAATCAACCTTAGGAACGACAGACTCGAAACCCGG
>NW_021508202.1:0-253 GCF_001605985.2 Dendrobium catenatum | reverse complement strand
AGCCACTCTCCCATTCAGGTCGTTGTTTTTGTGCTTGGGAGTCACTCTCCCATTTAAGCTATTGATTTTGTCTACCTTCTTGGGAGCCACTATCCCATGTAGGGTGTTGTTTCTGTTCACTTGTTTGGGAGCCACTCTCCCATTCAAGTTGTTATTTTGCTCACTTGTTTGGGAACCACTATCCCATCAAGTTGTAGTCTTTGTTCACTTGCTTATGAGCCACTTTCCCATTCAAGTTGTTGCTTTGTTCACT
>NW_021508201.1:0-425 GCF_001605985.2 Dendrobium catenatum | reverse complement strand
TACCCCAGAACTTATCAGTTAAAACTCTCTCGCCGAATAAAAAAGAAAAGCGAGCGGAAGCCAGGGCCGAATTTTCGGAGCCCACATTCAAATAAAGGATTCAACAAACAATCGCCTTCTACTTCAAGGGTCCAGCCGTAACGATCTAATACTCCCTTCAATCAACAGCCTCCTATCCATCCAACTCTTCGACTGCATTTTCAACAGACTCTTGCACTCCAGACATTTGGCACAAGCGTTTTGGCCATCCGCATTCCACTGTGTTGAATTCCCTTCCACACAAGCATACTTCTATTAAATGTCTTTTTCATAGATGTCAATGGTGCAAAATAAAGCATGCTATGGCGCACGGTGCGGCACGGCACACCTACGGTGCTACATGTATGGCGTGGCACAAATGTTCAATATGGCACACTATTTGGGCT
>NW_021508200.1:0-212 GCF_001605985.2 Dendrobium catenatum | reverse complement strand
TCTGTTGGGCTGCATTACACCTGGTACAATCAGAGGTTGGATAATCCGATTCACATCAAATTGGACCGTATGCTGATTAACTCTTCCTTTTTGGATATCTTTCCTCTGGCTTATTATAAAGTGGATTCACATTCTGGCTCCGATCATGCTCCTATCATCCTTTTTGCTAATCCCTTTAAAAAAGGGGCCTCTAGATTCATGTTTAAGGAATT
>NW_021508199.1:0-262 GCF_001605985.2 Dendrobium catenatum | reverse complement strand
TTCATCACTTGAGCACTCGGGAACACAACGACGGGGCGCTCGGGTACGCAAAACCGGGGCGTTGTACAAAAAGAAAAAAATTTCAGGTGCAGGCAGGGGAGAAACCCCCGCACCTCCCAGTGTACACGACAAGCTTTGAGATCCTAGACAAAAGAACAACCCGATTGATCAATGCAATCAAATTCCACACAACAAATTTGATATGGATTTTTTTTATGTACAGATTATTTAATTTTAATTAAATAATTTAATAAGAATAAAT
>NW_021508198.1:0-287 GCF_001605985.2 Dendrobium catenatum | reverse complement strand
TCCCACAAGTTAGGACGATCAGATTTACAATGAATTTTCTTCTGGATTGTAATTCAATTACAAAGTTGTGTAGAATTCCGGCTTTCTCCCGAATATCCGGCAGAATCCCGGCGTGTTCGGGCGGCGGGAAGAACTCCGGCGTCGGCCAAGGAGGAGCTGATTCTCCTCCCCTTCTCTTCTTCTTCCCTTTTTCTTGCTTGAGTCCCTTCTTATGAGAAATGAGGGGTCTATTTATAATTTTTCTGGAATGGCATGGCTTGTAAATAGGTGTGAGATCAGGGGCGAAC
>NW_021508197.1:0-279 GCF_001605985.2 Dendrobium catenatum | reverse complement strand
TAGATAATCATGGAAGCCTTTATTTATTAGATGCCTTTTTTTTGTTATTAATGATGAAATTAAATGTTATTGTTGTGAGACCTCGTTCCCTTACTGTTCCTCTCTGACTTGGATTTTCCTCCCAGGATCGTCCGGGACGATATTGAGATGGTCCAGGCCGATCTGTACCGTTTAAAATATCGACCTGAAACTAGTTCTGGGAACCGTCCAGGACGATCGATTTTGGTCTGATCGTCCCGGCACGATTTGGCGATCGGCCGGGCCGATCAGCCTAATGAT
>NW_021508196.1:0-256 GCF_001605985.2 Dendrobium catenatum | reverse complement strand
AGTGAACTCTTCCTAGGTAATCAAAGAGTTCAATCTGCCCTAAAATCTGGCTGCCTGCTGGCCTTCCCATCAGTGCTCAGCCTCTCCATCAAACAGAAAAATAGCTAATGGAACCTTCCTGTCTGACGGACATTGCATTCCGTCGAAGGTCTTCTCCAATCTCCTCAGCCACTCCTCGGCTGCTCTGGGCTCAACAGCGCCCTCAAATCTTGGAGGTTTTAATCTCAAAAACAACTACAAATGTCTATCAATGTCA
>NW_021508195.1:0-286 GCF_001605985.2 Dendrobium catenatum | reverse complement strand
CCGAGTCCAGATGGGTCCGAATCAAGGACCCGAAGCGCTGTTGGAAGGTTCAAAATGCAATTTGAGTTACCAAACGGTCTCCGATTTTAACGAGCTTATACTTGAATCGAGCGGCTCGACGAGAGGAATCCAACGAGCCCAAGATCGTCAAATTCTAACATCATTAAAACCTTCAAATGTCCAATGAACGGTGCACAATCGTAGGATTTAATATCGGTCGTTCATTCAAACCACTCTCAATTCGCCCCTAATCTCACGCCTATTTACGGCTATGCCACTCCAGAAA
>NW_021508194.1:0-313 GCF_001605985.2 Dendrobium catenatum | reverse complement strand
ATGTGTACTCTTATTAATGACTTAATCATCCAAAATCACAATCTCCCACTAGATCTATTACTATTAAAATTACACTCCATATATTCGATTTTAGATCTATTCAAACGAAAACCTTTAGACTCTAAAGTTGACCTCCATAATTCAAGTTTACCTTTAACTTCGTCTCTAGTTTTATCAACAAGAAGAATATCATCAACAAAAAGGTTACACCAGGGTACAACATCTTTACAAATGTCTAGTGAGAACATCCATGACTAAAGCAAAAAAGATATAGGTTTAAGGCTGATCCTTGATGTAATCCAACTGAAATAGG
>NW_021508193.1:0-246 GCF_001605985.2 Dendrobium catenatum | reverse complement strand
AATTATTGTAAAGTAAATTATAAATGAAGAAAAAGTAAAAATTCTAAATTTATTAATTTAACATTATACTCTAAAATAATTGATGAAGGGAAATTAATTTATATATAATATGAGTTTAAATTATTTAAAATTAGAAATAATAAATAATGTGCATAGGAAGGGTATGGTAAATTTCTTTTCTTGGCTTTGATATTTTTATTTATGGCTTCCAAGTAAAAAAGTAGAGTTGTTATTGATGAATCTAAA
>NW_021508192.1:0-217 GCF_001605985.2 Dendrobium catenatum | reverse complement strand
AAAATCAGAAATCAGACAAAAATCGGGCAGCACAACGACAGTATATGGAATTTACACATTTTTTCCTGAAAATCACAATTTACAAAATTTGCACATAATGTAGATAACAATATTTTAGAACATTACAAACAATTTTCAATTATACAGAAAAATTCAGTCGACTAAAAACATCGTCGAATAAAAAATACCCGGACAAAAATCTTCAGAAAATAACCAA
>NW_021508191.1:0-224 GCF_001605985.2 Dendrobium catenatum | reverse complement strand
CGCAGTAAGAGCATCGACAGCCAGCGGGATTCCCACACAGCTCGCAATCTTTGATATTCCTTCAGGCGTCCAGCAAGACAGAGGAAAATTTTTGATCTTGATCCAAAGCGAGATTGACGGGAACTCTTCCCTAACAGGGACAAAATCGGGGGTCCATTTCTGTAAAATAAAAGGCTTTCCGAAGAAGAACCAAGGTCCGCCTGACCAGGCCATATCGTAGTCTT
>NW_021508190.1:0-290 GCF_001605985.2 Dendrobium catenatum | reverse complement strand
CTCGGTAGATTTCCAAATTTTGTTGGGCTTGTAACCTATGCTCATCAAGTGCATCGAGCTCCTCCATTCTGAGGTGGGCATTTTGCTCTTGACTGAGGTCATTCTGGATTGCTACTAGGAGTGACAGTAGCTCAATCTCCAATGGTAATACGGCTTCAACTCCGAATACCAAAGAATACGGAGTAGCTTTGGTTGGCGTCTTGTAGGTTGTACGATATGCCCATAGTGCCTCTGCCATCTTCGTATGCCACTCTCTTTTATTCTTAGTGAGGATCTTCTTCAACAATTTC
>NW_021508189.1:0-393 GCF_001605985.2 Dendrobium catenatum | reverse complement strand
ATTTAGGTTCAAACCGACTACAAACCTCTTGGAATCACCCCCAAAAGTCAGGAATGACCTAAGAAGAAAGAGTTCCCAAGTGTTTGGGAAAAATTGAAATTTTTAATAATTTTAAATTATTTAATTTAATTAAAAGAGTAGTTTTTAATCAAAATTAAATTAAGGTTGAAACTGAAGTTCAATTAAGGAGTTTTTAATTTTTTAATATCAATGATTACACTATGAAGAGTTTGATATAT
This sequence comes from Dendrobium catenatum, assembly GCF_001605985.2. Taxonomy (NCBI): domain Eukaryota; kingdom Viridiplantae; phylum Streptophyta; class Magnoliopsida; order Asparagales; family Orchidaceae; genus Dendrobium; species Dendrobium catenatum. The sequence continues at coordinate 154 of NW_021508189.1, read as the reverse complement.
TATAGTTAATTTCTAGGTATAATTTGAATTTATTAAAATTTTTTAAAGTTATCAGGGCTTAATTAAAGGGTTAATTAAGGTTTGTTAATAAAGTTTTTTAAAGAGTCCTAAAAATTTCAAGAAAATTCCAAGGGGTTTATGATTTTACTATGTT
>NW_021508188.1:0-232 GCF_001605985.2 Dendrobium catenatum | reverse complement strand
GTAACCTTTAGAATTATAAAATTTTAGGTTTCTAACAATCCCTAAGAATGCTTTGGTTTTCCTTGATATAAAAATTTATAAAAACCCCACTTAATATATTAAAGCATATGTATCGAATCAAGTAATATGTTGATAGAGTAGAATATCAATCTCATGAGGAAGATATGCTCACATATAAATACTAGTACTGTCCGCTAAATTTTTAATAATTATTCTACTCAATAAAAATAGA
>NW_021508187.1:0-19645 GCF_001605985.2 Dendrobium catenatum | reverse complement strand
GATTCTAAGGCATTTTATTATCAGTTTTATAATATTTGTCTTTTAGTGATTTATAAAGTTGCCCATTGTCACACTCAATTTTTTGAGTTAAAGAAGCAATTGATTAAGAGATTTGCTAGTGAACAAAATAAGGTTACGATGGGTGATATTATTATGGCTAAGAGGGAGATGTCAAAGTCCTTAATTGATAATATTTTAAGGTGGAGCAACTTGAGCATCAAATGCGAGCCTCAACTCTAGGAGTAACATACAATAGATCTTTTTCATAAGAGCATCAAGAGCCTTGCAACCACATTTCTAAAGCTCTCCCCATTTAAGTTATTTAGAATCTTCTTAGTAAGGTAGATGGTATAGAGGATGATGAGACATCATTGATGTTATCCGAACAAATGAAACTTTAAGTTCTTCTAACATATTTAGGAAGGCGAAGCCTTCTAAAGGTAGTCAACCGAAAAAGCAAGAGGGTCATGTTGTATACTCGGCGACTAAAAAAAATTATGAATCTTTTTTAATATTTAAATATTTTCTTTAGAGTTTATGGTTAAATGATGATGGATTTAAAGGGGTATACAAGTAGAAATGATAATACTTATCTAATTTGGGTTGTTTTAGAAAATCACTATAGGATGCGAGCTTTATGGTGCTTAAATGGTTGAAAATAGATAGTGGATGGTTAGTTCAGGACATGAAATTATAAGATGGAATTAATGGAGTATGATAGAGTTTAAGTGGATACTGTGATATAGGGAATAAGATTTGGTCATATGAAAATATTTATAATCTTTTTTAGATTTTGGTAGTTAGTTTATTGGTGTTAAAGGATGCTTATGAAGTGGAGAAAAATGTGAGAAGAATTTAAAGCAGGTGTTAGAGAGAAATAGTAAATAATTTAAAAGAGATAAAGATGACTATATATTCTCATTAAAAAAAAAAAAAGGCATGCACTTAAAGAAACAAAAGCATTAAGCAAATGAAGAACATTTGTTCACCAAAATGTTTCATTTAAAAGCTAAAATTTTTTATTACATACTAATCTTAAATATTATTTATAAAGTTATATTGACTATCATCATTAAAAAAAAAAAGAAATACATTTTAGAGGGAATGGAGGTGGGTGACTATTAATAAATAGGTGCTAACTATTTTCATTAATTCATTTCATCTTTCAACATTCATTAAAAGGCCAATCTAGACATCTTCCTTAAAAATCAAAAGTCAAACTTCTAGAACCTATATCAGAAATTTAAATATTAAAACTCAAAATTTAATTATTTCACTTTGAGTGGGCTCTTGTAATGAGCCTTGATTGGGCTCTTTAGCACTTCCTTGGACACTTATAATTGAAATTTTTAGCTTCAATTTCCTTATACATTTGATGTGTTATAACAACTCCAAGCTTATTCAAACTATGCTCCGTAGAGTTGAAATCTCAATAATTTTCAATCAATTGGAGGGTAAGTTATTTCAAATATGCTTGAGTTATTCAAGTATCTTCAATAGGGGGTTTATTTTTCCATCTAATAAGAAATCTATGAACATCAATTGATTTGTGGGCTCTTATTCAATTATAATGGCTCAATTTCTCACTATAGAGGCTAAATCCATCAAAAAAAATCACTTGCCCTAGCCGTTACTCCCGTGCTCTGGCGATTTTCATGCGATTCGAGCCTTCTTTCTTCTGTCGCTGTTTTTTCTTCAAATTTAGCCCTTATTTTTAGATCTCTGGTATGGATCTCTACTCAGCTTTCTCTGGGGGGCTTCGGCATTTGGTCGTTCTCTTCTCCGTTTGGAGATGGGCTCGTCCTCTGCTATCCCCGACGCTTGGGGTGCTCCTCCCTGGATCCATTGATCCATCGAAAGGTTTGCTGGTAGATGGTAAATCTGTATCTTCCTCTCGTTCTTTTCATGATGTTTTAGCTAGCTCGGCTACTCCGCAAAACCCTAGTTTGTCTTTCATTAAATCGACAGTTAAAGGTGTCCCCACTATACTTATGTCTGATGATGATATCCTTAAACTTGCTTTACCTTACCAGTTCACTCTTGTTGGGAAGTTCACTATCCGCAGACCTAATCTAGATGCTATTCGGATTTTTTTTTGGTAAGCTTAAACTGTCTGGTAATTTCTCTATTGGAATGTTAGATGCACGACAAGTTTCAATCCAGCTTTCTAATGATCTTCACTACTATAGGGATTTTGCTAGACACTCTTATTATATTCTTAATTTCCAAATGAGGCTTCTTAAATGGACTCATTTCTTCGATGTTAAGGAAGAGTCTCCTATTGTTCCCATATGGATCTCATTTCCGAATTTGCGGCTACATTTTTTTAATGCACATGTGTTACATGCTCTTGGCTCGATCTTTGGTAGACCTCTCCAAACCGATCAAGCTACAGCGTCTCGATCCCATCCTTCTATAGCTAGGTTTTTTGTTGAAATTGACATAACCAAAAAAACATCCGAAAGAGGTATGGATCGGGTCTAAAAATGTTGGTTATTTACAAAAAGTTGATTTTGAGAATGTTCCTGATTTCTGTTTACACTGTAAAATTCATGGCCATGCAATTGCTGATTGTTTTATAGTGCATCCCCAACTTAAAAATAACTCTAAAGTTCCAAAAAGTTTGGTGGAACCTGTTATGCCCGAGCAAGTTGTGAATCCTGGATCTAATTCTTCTACGGAAAATAGCTCTATTAAACATGTTGAGGATCCCATCCATAATTGGTAAAGATGACATAGATGGTATTTCTCTATATTCTTCCATAAGAATTTGTGGTGAAGTGAATAAGGATGAGACTTTCGGAGAGAAAAGGGATGGTATGGAACCTATGAAGATGGATGTTGGAGATAAAATGGAGGAAGTGTTAGATACTTTGAACATGGCTGTGAATCAAGAAAGGGCTCTAATCAATAATGGGAAAATTGATGTGAAAATTAACTTGGAGAGTGAGGAAGACAATATTAAACATAAGAAGGGTACCTATGTTAGTGGGAGTGAAAGTACTTCTTCTAAACATATGCATGGCAACAGGTGTATTAATGATGAGTTAGAGGAAGGGAAAGTGGGTAACATTGAAATTTGGATTCCTATGGAAGAATTTAAGGATTCGACCAAATCTATGTCACCGTCCAAGGGTAAGAATAAATTTATTGAAGGAGGGAATAATTCATACTCCAAAAAGAAAGGCAAGAATACTAAAGGTATTTCAAGTAGTACCCCAAGAATCACTAGATCTTCTACCCAATCCGCCAATGGTTAAAGCCCCATTATGGAATATTAGGGGTGTGGGTGGTTCTCTATCTAAGGATAGAGTTAAGAATCTGTGTACTCTTATAGATTTGGACCATGAGTTCCTAATCACAGAAGTTGCAGCTGCATATGATATCCAATCATCCTCAAATTTCCAAATTCTGGATTTTTGAACTTGATGTTGAATAATTTCAAGACAATGGGACAATGGTCCAATGCAATTCTATTCAAATGTCTCACAGTTGCTAGATTAACCATCTCCAAACTTTTGAATTCAATATGCATCTATCAAGCCTTTCTAATATCCGATCATTCTCCTCCTTTATCCAATCATTCTCCTCTTCTTTTAAGTTTTTGTACCACCAATACTAACACTTTTTCTCCCTTTAGATTTCAAAACATGTGGCTTCTTGATGAATCTTTTTTTCAGAATGTTAAAGAGAATTGGGAGGTGCCTCTTGTCCCCTCGGATAATGTGCATGGGATGGTTAGATTTTGGTTTAAACTTAAGAGACTTAAGCAAAAGCTTGCTTGGTGGAATAAATGTATCTTTAAAAATATTTTTACTAATATTTTCAAAGCGGAAGAAGATGTGGATAAAGATGAGATGGTTTTTATGCATGACTCCTCCTCTGATAATTTGACTCTTCTTAACAATGCTAAAACCGTTTTGTACAAGCTGCAGGAAAAGGAAGAAACTTTTTGGAGGCAAAAGGCTACTTCGAAATTCCTTGTTGAAGGTGATCGTAATTCTTTCTATTTTCATAATATTGCTAATCATAATAAAATCAGTAGGCATATTTATAAGATCACTTTGCCGAGGGTGATGACATTGAGAGACCCCGATTTGATTGCTTCTTCGGGAGCTGAATTTTTCTGTAAACTCCTTAATTCTAATTTTATTCCTAAATTTGATAATGATTACTCTTTTATCCCGGCTCTTATTTCTGAAAAGATAATTGTTTGCTCACTAAAACTCCTTCTGTTGAGGAGATTTGGGATAACTTAAATAATATGAATTCTGATTCTTTTACTGGTCCGGACAGATTCACTAATAAGTTTTCTAAAAAATCTTGAGAAATTATTAAGGAGGACCTTATTAATGTTGTAGTTGATTTCTTTAGTGGTTCTCAGTATCCTAAATTTTTCACTACCACTTCTATTGCTCTTATTCCTAAGGGTCATAATATTAATTTTTGGAATGATTATAGTCCTATTAGCTTGTGTTCCTTTTTCAATAAACTGATTTCTAAAATTTTAATGGGGAGAGTTGCTTTACTTCTTCCCAAAATCATTTTTTTGGAGCAATCTGATTTTTTTAAAGGCAGATCTATATTTGATAATATTTTACATGCACAGGAATTAATGATTTGGATAAGAAGGTTGTTGGTGGGAATATTTTTTTTAAAATGGGCATAACCAAAGCTTATGATAAACTTAATTGGGAATTTCTTTATGTCATTTTAAAGTTGTTTGGGTTTAATTCTCAATTTATTAGTTTGATAAAAAATAGCATTGAATTTTGTTACTTTTCAGTTATTATTAATGGCAAACCTCATAGTTTTTTTCGTTCTTCTCATGGGCTTAGATAGGGTGATCCCTTATCTCCTGCTCTTTTCATAATCGCTATGGAATTTTTATCTCGTGGTCTCAACCAATTTTCCAGAATGCATCCTAAATTATTTTTTTGGATAGGTCGTCTTTTGCCTCTGACCCATTTGAGTTTTGAGGATGATTTCATTATCTTTTCTAATGGGTCTATTAAAATGGTTAAAATGCTTTTCAGTTTTCTTGGAAATTTTTAGAACACTAGTGGTTTAACTTTAACAAATCTAAAAGTTTGTTTATTACTATTAAATCAATTTCTGCTTCTTGTATTCTTAGCATTGAAAGGAAATTTGGCTTAATTAAAAAGTTTCTTCCGATGAAATATTTGGGTACTCCTCTGTTTAAAGGAAGGAAAAAATCATTCCTATTTGATGATATTTTCTCTACCATTCGAAGAAATTTACTGCGTGGGCCTTTAATTACTTATGTTAGTGGTAGACTTGTTCTCATTAAACATGTTTTATGTTCTATTCCTATTTATTTGCTCCACACTTTGACCCCGACTGTGAATGTCTCGAGAAGGTTGGAGGTTCTTTTCAACAAATTCCTTTGGGGTTCCAAGGAAGGATCTAATGCTATTATTTGGGGCTCTTGGAAAAACTGTTTAGGAATTATAGAAGAGGGAAAACTTGAGTTTAAAACCATAAAAGACATGGCCAAAACTTTTAATCATAAATTGTGGTGTAATTTTAGAGCCAAAAAGAGTCTTTGGGCTAAGTTTATGGTTACTAAATATTGTGGCATCAAGCATCCTTTAAATTGCTCTTTTAAAATTGGTGATTCCCCTAACTGGAAAAGATTATGTAACGTCAAATGGGAACCTGAGGAGTTAATTCAATGGGGCTTAGGTATTGGTAATATTCATTTTTGGCAAGATAAATGGTTGGGTAATTTTTTTATTGATAATCTTTTTATATACCTGTTCTATTTCCCATTGTAAAGTTAAGGAGTTTCTTACTAATGGGAGCTGGAACCTTGATTTACTCTCCACTATGGTGCCGGATTTCATAATCAATTTAATTTTGAAGATTACTATTTATTTGGAAATGGATGACTGTATTTTGTCCAATTGTTCCAATGATGGAAATTTCAATACTAAACAAGTTTGGAAATTAATTAAACATTCTCTTCCGACTAATTTTATTAGTGTTGCTTTCTGGCATGCTAGTATTCTCCCTACTTACTCTTTTCTGATTTGGAGGATTTTACATAGTTATGTTCCTGTGGACTCAATGCTTATCAAGAAAGGTCTCTATATTATGTCCAAGTGTCAATGTTGCTATCACACTGAAAATTTGCTCCATGTTTTTTTTCAAGGCCCCATTGAGATGAAAGTTTGGATTCACTTTGACAACTTGTTCAAAGTGTTCTCAACCTTTCAATTTACTTCTATCACTGAGGTGCTGAGTGAATGGTTTACTAAACTTAAAGGCTCTATTCGTAATATCATTCCGATTTTGATATGTTGGTATATCTGGAACAGTAGAAATGCTTCTAAATATGAGAATGTCAAAATGGATGTGAGTACTATTATTTCCAAAATTAAGCATAAAATTTATCAATTGTTTGTTGCGAAGCTTTTAAAGCTTGGCTCTTTCAAAGGTTATCATCATCTTTATGAGGAATTTGGTTTGAACTTCCCTGCTACTATTGCTGTCTCTAACAATAGAATTATTTATTGGACTAAACATATTTTGGGGGGGGGGGGGGGGGGGGGGTTGCTCAAAAACTCAATAACCGGATGGTGGCTAGAAATATTACTGAAGCGGGGAGTGGTGGCATTATTAGGGATACTAGGGGTTTTGTCATTAAAGCCTATGTTGGTCCCTTTAATGCTATTAATGCTATTCAAGCTGAGTTGGACAACCTTTTGTATGAGATTCATCTTTGCAATTCTCTTAAGATTAATAACATGTGGGTGGAAGTGGACGCGATGCTCATTATTCATTACATTAATGGTCAATCTTCTGCTAATTTGGATAACTTCTATAGGCTTAGAGATATTAAACATTTCTTGTCTCTTGCTTCCTTTAAAATTTCACATAATTTAAGAGAAGGGAATGCGGTGGCCGATTTTCTTGCGAAAAGGGGTTATAAATTAGTTAATTTTGTGGAGTATGAGGAACACAATCTTCCTAAAGAAGTTAAAGTGCTTGCTAGATTAGACCGTTTGGGTTTTCCTTATATTCGGTTGCATTAGTGTTGTTTGGTTTTTGCTGATACTTCTCTTTTGGTATTTCTTCTTTTCTGCTCGGCTTGGCCTGTTCCTCTTGGCTTATGTTACATGAATGGTCTGGTGATGATTTTTATTCAAGTATTTGTCGGTTGGCCTTTTATGGCCACTGTTTTCTAGTTTCCTGGGGTTACCTGTTTCTCGATTAACATTATGGTGCTTTGGTTTGGTTTGGTGTTGCTTCATTCCTGCTCGGATTGGACTGTTCCTACTAGCTTCTGTTACATGAATGGTCTGGTGATGATTTTTATTCAGGTTTTTGTGGAATGGCCTTTTATGGCTGCTGTTTTCTAGTTTCCTGGAGATCCCTGTTTCTGAGCTAACACTTTGGTGTTATGTATTGTTTTGGGTGTTGGTTACCAGTTCTGGAGGAATCTGTTTCTCTTTTATTGTTGTTTTAGAGCTTTTTCATGGTTCCTCTACCTGGTTGTTGGTTGTTTGATTGCTGAGATCATTAGTATGAAGGTTTGGTATTGCAGATATGGGATGACCAGCTCTACTGTTGGTTCCCCTTTTGGTTTGGTGTGTATGGAATTTGGGGTCAGTTCTATTCAGGTTTCATTTTATATTATCCAGTATACTTATTATGTGATAAGTTGTGCTACTCTGGTTTTTCTGTGGCTTGTGCCTGGTTCCTTCATGTTATATGCCATGAGACTTTTGTTACAGCTCCCTCCAACTGTTCACCGTCTTGGGTCTTCTTCTTGCATTTCTACTATGGGTAGAACCCTGTTGCAGTTACTGTATTGGTGCTCTGGCTCCTTACTTAATCTCAATGAGGTTATTGTTGTTAGCTTCAGGGAAGTTTTACTACCATTATATCATTTACCACATGTTTTCAGCAAGTTTATAAATCTCTTATCTCAATACACCTGTCACATAATTTCTTTTTGTTGGAGGTTCCTTTTTGTGCAGATTTGCTGCCCAGACTTGTGGTGTTACAATGATTGCAGAGGGATTTTCTCCACCATTTTTTGGAGCTTTTGGAAGGTGAATTACATTTTTTGCAAGATGTTCGTGCTGATCGTATTAATCTCTTTCTTCCTTTTTTGGGTGCTGTCTTCTTGCAGCCCTAGAATGTTCTTAGGCTTTTTTGTATATCTTAGGATAAGGAACCACCGGCTCTCAGGTTTTATTTTGCTTTCTTTTGTAGCTGTTAAGATCATTAGTGAGCTGGAGGTTCCTTTTAAGGACCTTGTAACCGTTTTTTTGATATTAACGCGCAGGCCCCTCAATGGGTTTTAACTAAAAAAAATGGCTCAACTTCAAAGAATATATGCAGTGAGGGAATTTGCAAGTTAAAACAATACCTCTTGCCAAAGAAATAGACTAAACAAGTTGAAGTTTACAAATTTCTTCATGTTATAGAATATCTTCAATATTAATAACATAATGAATGAACATGTCGACGGGCAAATCAAGATGATACGTATATGTTCTTATGCATGTAATTTTAAATGCAAACTAAAATACCTCAGAATATTAAGCCTTCAATTCTTAAGAAAAGACATTATCATAAGTTGGTTCAAATAAATTTATGGATTTAACTATAGGAATTAACTGAAAAAGTAAACAAAGTAATTTAAATTGTACTAAGAATGCTTATTTTAAAGAGTAGAGCACTCTCTAATTACTAAAATGTTATCTCAAAGTAATTTTTTTATTAATTTTAAGGATAAATCAATAAAGGAGAGAAGGCTAAGCTATATAATGTAACTCATAAATTGGAATTTTATGTAATCAACATAGGCTTGCAAGTAAATATACCTCATTTTAGGTTAACAATATGAATTTAAACTATTATTAAAAAAAATATTTAACTCGCATCAAAATTTATAAAATAACTCAAAAGCTTAAAAATAAGTTCACCACAAGAAAAAGCAAGGTTGTGAAAACCGGACCGGACAACTAACCGGAAGAATATGAGGTTCATGGTTCGACCGGTCGAACTGGATGAAATAATAAATAATAATATTATTAAAATTAATAAATTAAAATAATAATAATGAAAGTTTAATCTTAAAAAATTATAATTCAAATAATTTTCAGATTAAAATATAAATTAAAAATTCATTAATAATATATTTACATAATTTTAAAATTTAAATATATAATTATTATATTTATGTTATATTTTAAATATATAATAATTATAATTTTAAATTTAAATTAAAACAACTTCAATCTTGATTTTAATTTTTATTTAATAAAAATTTAATTTAATATATAAATATATAATTTAATATAAATAATTAACTTTATGTTATATATTTTAACCATAAATTGCATATATAAATTTTACATTATAAAACTATATTTTATAAAGTCATATAATTATTTTTTTTAATAATTTTTTTTTTTTATCATTTAATTTCAAATTTTAAAAAAAAGTTTTGGGAACTTTAAATTATAAATATTATTTTTTGTTTGAATAATTATAAATATAATAATTATTTTAAATTTTAAGAAGTTTAAAAAATTTGTTTATGATGATTTTTATTTGAATAACTTCTACAAGAAATTTTTCCAACGAATTCTCATTAAAATAAAGTCCTCATGCACACATTGGTTAAAAGTTGAAATAAAAACTACTAGGTTGTTTAGTCTCATATCACTAGGAGTTTTAATGTTGTGTTGTTTATATACCTTTCCTTCTAGCCCCATGGGTTAGGAGCTTCATGATATTATGACATCATTTGAGTAAGACTATTTATATTTAATTAATATATAATAAAATTAAAATTTTAAAATTACATTATTAAATAAAATATATGATATTTAAATTACTTTAATATTTAATATTTAATTAAACATTTATATTAAATTATAATATTTAAATATATTATTAGTTGAACCGGCCGGTTCTTAAGAAATGAGACCAGTTCAACGGTCGGCCGGTTGAACCGACGGTTCAAACCAGTTTTGACTAATTCGTTGCTAGATCGGTTCTACAGGAGGACCTAACCGGCCATAAGACTAGTTCACGGTTGAACAGGTCGAACCGGTCAGTCCAGTCCGATTTTTAAAACAATGAGAAAAAGCTGATTTTGTTAGAAAAAAAGTAGCACAAAATTGCTCCTTTTAACTTTCACACTAATATCAAATGCAATTGTGGTTGAAAGCTTTTTAATGAGATTAATTGTAGAAAATATTATAAATCTTTAGTTAAATGTTTAAACAAGTGTTTCCAAATTTATATTGAAATGGTCAAAAATTTAGAGTAAACTAGTGGGAATGCAAAGAGTAATTCATGCTGCGCTAGGGTTTTTTCTCCTGCCCTACCGCCATCTCCTGCTGCTGGGTTTTTCTCTTCTTCTCCTCCTCCTCCGGCTAGGCCAGAGGTTTTCATCCCTCTGCTTTATGGCCTCTTCTCTTCCTCCTTCTGATTTTCCTCCTCTCTAATCGAATGTTGGAAGTTTTATCAGTTCTCCTCCTAAGAACTGGAGTCAAGTTTTTGCTCCAGATGTCACCACCTCAAATACTTTCTCCTTTTCACATCACCCTTACGAGCCGGAAGTTATACCCTTCTCTAGTGAAAACTTGAGCAAAGGGGGGCAAGATTGAAGTTTATGCTTGGTCGGGTATTCAGTTGGTCGTAGGCCTTTCTACGAAGCTTTGTCGGGAGCTATAAAGAAGACTTGGAGTTTGTCTGGTTCGGTACAGCTCCTATCCTTAAACGATGGTTTTTTCCTATTTCGATTCTCATGCCGGGAAGATTTTGATCTAGTTTAGTCAAGAGGGGTGTGGTTTTTGTTGGGGAAACCATTTGTTTTTCAGAAATGGCATCCGAAGTTTGTTCCTAAGCGAGAGGAGTTTTCTACTGTTCCCATTTGGGTCAAAATCCACGACTTGCCTCTTGCTTGTTGGAATTCAGAGGGGATATCACGCATCGCTAGTAAGGTTGGCATTCCTGTTGCTGCAGACAAACTTACCGAGCAAAAGACCAGACTTACATATGCTAGAGTATGTGTGCTTGTTGATAACCAGGCGAATTACCCTGAGGTCATTCGAGTATCTTTGGATGGTGCTGAGGTATCCCTGAAAATTCAATATGAATGACGTCCTTTTCCTTGCGATCACTGTAAGTCTTTAATGCCTTTATCGTCTTCCTGTTCGAAAAAACCTCATGTTGAAGAAGATTTAAACATTAAGACTAAAGTGGATAATAGAGGACGGAGTTTTAGTAGACAGCCCCGATTCCGTGCAAAATCTAAATCGCAGTTGGGGCAAAATGCTGATATTGCTGGGACCTCCGTTACGGGCATTGCAGCTGAGATTGATAAGCCAGTTGACACCATCACCAATGTTTTAGGGCTTCCCCTTCATTTCCAGCCACATTCTCCCACTCTCAAAAATTCTCCTACTAATCCAACTATCCCTGGTGCTGATTCTACTATTCCCCCACCCAATTTGGAGATTGGGTCGAGTATCCCAAATCTTAATTCTCCTCAGGAAGTGACCTCTCCCGCCTCCAGCTCACAGAATTCTAAAACTTCTGCTCTCCCAAAATTTATCAACTCTCCTAATAGTTTCGATGCTTTAACTATAGAGGATGATCAAAGCCATCAAGAGGAAGTATTAGAAGACAGGGTTGATAAGCAAGACAAGTTGCTTGATGACTTTCATATCCAGGGGAAAAATAAACATATAAGGTCCAGTGATGTGATCAAAAATTCTGCAAGGGGGAAGCAGTCCAAAAAAACCCAAGCAAAGAAAAAGCATTAATGTCTTTTCCACCCATGACGGCGTGGAATATCAGGGGTTTCAATCACCCTGATAAGGTTTTTTCCTGTAAGAGTTTGATTCAATCTTTCAAACTAGATATGGTTTGTATTTTGGAGAATCGTATCAATGTCCTGTCGCTACAGGATCCTTTTTTTGAATCTTCGCACTCTGTTTTTCCTTCTGAATCCAGCTGCCACAATTTTCATCTTAACTCTTCGGCTCGCATCTGGATCAAATGGAATTCTTCTAAACTTTGCTTTAAGCCAACTTTGATTACTTCACAGTTAATCTCGGGTACCATCTGGGTTGCTAGGCAGCCTATTCTTCAGCTATCTGTCGTTTATGCTTCTAATAATCCTACTGAACGTAAGGATTTGTGGGCTGATATTTCACATTCAAATCATAATAATCAGCTCCCTTGGGATCTTATAGGGGACTTCAATTGTTGTAGGTATGCATCTGAAAAACTTGGTGGGGCTCCTATCACCATGTCTGCTTTGACAGATTTCAATGATTTGATTTTTTCGAAGGGTTTCAAGGATCTCAATTCTGTCGGCTTCAAATATTCTTGGTTCAATCAACGTAATGACAATCCCATTCACATAAAACTGGACTGTGTGCTTGTGAATAACCTCTGGTTGGATTCTTTTACTGACTCGTATTGTTCTTTAAAAAATCCTTCATGCTCTGACCACTGTCCTATCATTTTACACTCTGGTTTGGTTTCTCAAGTGCATCACAGGTTTCTTTTTAAAAACTACTGGTCGAAGATGGATAAATATTGGGCTCATCTTATTGATGTTTTTTTCTAAACCTTGTGTTGGCAATCCTTTATCTCACTTTACTGCTTCTCTCAAACTGTTAAAAGACTATATTAAAAAGGAGGTTTAGTTTTCTTTGAACAGTGTTAAAAATCATCTTGAAGGTTTATTGAGTAAACAACAGGAGCTGTTGGGTTTGCTCCAGGAAGATCATAACAATATGGGGATTAATATGTCTTATAAGGAGATAAATGCTGATATTTCCAACTTCACTTCTATTTTCAATTCCTGGATCATCCAAAGGGCAAAAGTGAACTGGCTGAAAAAAAGGAGAGGATGATTTAAAATTTCTTTTTGCAAAAATTAGATCTAGAAGGGTGCCAACAAGTCTGTGGTGAATCTCCTTACTTCAAATCCCAACTCTTCTAGATCGGAGGTTATTAAATCTATTACGGATTACTATCAAAATCTTTACAATCATGTTCCTCCTGTTAATTTGCGGCTCGAATTGTTTCCTATTGGGACTAGGATTCCTGAAGATTTTGCGCTTTCCTGCATATCTCTTGTGTTGGATGATGAGATTAAAAAGGTGATTTTCAAATGTTCTTCCAATTCTGCCCCTGGGCCTAATGGGTTTAATTTTCATTTTTATAAATCTTCTTGGCACATTATTGGGCCTGCGGTATGTAAGGCTATCAGCTCCTTTTTTAAATGTTATATGCCAAATGGGGTGAAAGCTACTGCTTTAGCTATTATCCCTAAGAATAAAAATGCTACTGCTATCTCTGACTTTAGGCCTATAGCCTTGTGTAATTCTCTTTACAAAATTATAGCCAAGGTGATTGCTGAGAGACTTAAGCCTATTATGAATTCTATTGTGATGGACACTCAAGCGGGATTTGTTCAATCTAGGGTCTCTACTGACAATATCCTTTTGGTCAGTGATATTCTTGCTTATGTTGGTAAGAATAAGAAAGGTAATTATTTTGTGCTAAACTTGATGTCAAAAAAGCTTTTGACACTGTTTTCAGAGAATTCTTACTTGCTAGGCTTATTCAAAAAGGGTTTCCTAATCTTTTTGTGAACTAGATTAAAGCTTGTATTTCTAATGTTAACTTTTCAGTGGTGCTTAATGGGGCCCTTGAGGGTTACTTCTCTTCTTCTGCAGGGCTTCGTCAAGGTTGCCCTCTTAGTCCTTACCTGTTCTACCTTGTTATGGATACCTTTTCTAATCTCCTTGAGGGAAGGGGTTTTAAAGGGATTGCTTACGAGGAGTACTCTATTTCTCATTTGCTGTATGCTGATGATGTGCTTATTTTTGGAGAAGCTACTATTGACAATTGTAATTTGTTATCTAGTATTCTTAGGGATTTTGCCAATGCTTCTGGTTTATTCATCAACTATGACAAAAGTGCTATAATGCTTCCTAAACATTTGAATAATCCCTTGGATATTTGTCAAGCTCTCTCTATTGATAACTTGGTATCTAAAATTACCTATCTGGGTGTCCCTCTGTCATTCTATAGGCTGAAAGTGGAAGATTATTTTCCACTTATGGACAATGTTAAAAAAAAAATGAATGGGTGGAAGGCTAATCTTTTGTCTTTTGCTGGTAGGCTGCAATACATCAAATTTACAATACATAATACCATTGCTTACTGAATTAGGGGATCCATATTACCTAAAATCTGTTTATAAATTTGTAAAAAGAGCTAGTTCGAGGTTCCTTTTTTTGGCGACTCTCAAATTTCTAAAAAGCTGCACATGGTTTCTTGGGACAAAATCTGCAGGCCTAAATTTAAGGGCGGTTTGGGTATTCCGTCCATTCCTGCTTTGCAATTTGCTTATAATTGTACTGTCATATTCAGGATGTATAACTCTCCTTCCCCTCTTTCTAATTGGCTGCGAGTTAGATATAGATCGCCTTGGAAACCACCAATTGTGACGGCTTCTAAAGTTTGGCATGCAATTTGTGACACTGCTACTATTATTAAATCTTGCTGCCATTTTAATATTACCCATAATGCTCCTATCTCTCTACGTTGGGATCATTGGTACAATTTTACCACTGTCTCTGAAATCTTGGGGGCTAATTACTGTGATATCATCCTAGACTATTTTTTGAAGGACCTCACTTCCTGTTCTAATTGGATTTTTCCTGTGGATTTCCCGTGGAATGTGAAAAACCTGTGTGAAAATTTTACTATTGCTGCAGATGCCGGACAGTTTCTGAAATGGAAAAATAGTGCATCTTATAAATTCAGTAACTTTATTGATGAGTATTATGCCAATTCTCCTAACTATTCTTGGTACAAATTAGTCTGGCCTAAAAGATATATCATCAAACATGCGGTTTTTGTGTGGCTTGCCCTTATGGGGGGGTTTAAAAACTGTTGATGCCCTTCAAATTAGAAACATTAATGTCCCTGAAATGTGCAGCCTTTGTTTTTTACATAAAGAAACGGTTAACCATTTGTTTTTTGAATGTCATTACACCTTTGGCATCATCACCAAGCTTATTATGGGTCTTAATAGCTTCCTTTTAAGGCCTAATATCATGCAGATTTTGGAATGGATGAACTTTGAGTATAAAGGTAAAGCTGATATCAAAAATTTTTACAAAGTGGTGACTTCTTGTGCCCTTTACCATATCTGGAAAGAACGTAATTCCATGAGATTTGGTAATTCTTCTATATGGCAAACTACTTTGATGCTTAATATTAAGAGGAATATCTTTGATAAGGTGCTGAACTTGAAAAACTCATGGCATTTGTTGGAGAATTTTTAATGATTGTATCTTTCATGCTGAATGGTTTGGAAGGGTGTAACTTTTTGGGGTTAACTGTGGCTGATGTTTTGTGGCTGCAATTTTTATTCTCTGGTTGAGGCCTTGTTGGAAGTTCTGGCAAAATTCTGTGAATATTGTGGCTGTTGTTATCCTTAATTCTGCTGCTTGCTTTGGCAATTTTTTTGGAACATGGAGACTAATGAAGGCTGGATTTC
The DNA here is from genome assembly GCF_001605985.2 of Dendrobium catenatum. NCBI lineage: Eukaryota > Viridiplantae > Streptophyta > Magnoliopsida > Asparagales > Orchidaceae > Dendrobium > Dendrobium catenatum. The sequence continues at coordinate 4,065 of NW_021508187.1, read as the reverse complement.
ATTCTTTGTATGGGAGGATATGGTCTGGAGGGGTTGGTTTTTTAACCAGGATAATGATGAAGCTCCAAACTGTTGCACGATGATTCTCCGCCCCTTGGATGGCCTTTGGGCAACCAGGGGTTTAGCCTCTCTAAAATTTTCTGAGTCCTGGTTAATTAGTTTCTGGAGTAAGTTTCTCTGTTATTGGTTCAAATCTGCTGTTCCTGTTTGGCTTTTCTTCTGTCATTTCGGGTGTTCCAGTCCCCTTTCTCGGTAAAGCTGAAGATTTGGGCGGTTCCTTAGTTCTGTTATGCCTTTCTTTGTTTTCTGATAGTTTTGGCTCTGTTTTTTTACATGTAATTTTGGCTAAAAGGGTGATATAGTTGAAATTTTTATACCTTTTTCTATATAAGGTTTTGTCTTTGCTTATGTAGGATTATATTTTCTTGTATACACCTTTTACATGTAACCTTTTTGTTATTTAATAGATGGGCTTAGGCCCCAATTTTTCCAAAAAAAAATCTTCTATGTTTTTTCGTTACTGTTAGATTGCTTGGTGTAGAGAGATTGCACACGTCACTTCTTCTGCTCCTTCGTGGTTGTTCGACTTCGCTCCTTCGACGACTTTACCTTCATGTCAGATTGAAAGTTACAATATTTTGATCGGATGCAACAATGGGAGCTCGCTGGCTTTGAAGGTAACTTTCTCCCTTTCACGCTCTTCTCCGGCCTATATATATATATATATATATATATGCAAACTAACTTCATTAATTCATTTTATCTTTCAACATTCATCAAGTGGCTAGTCTTGTATGTTTTCTAAAAATAACAAGTGAAACATATAGAAGCTATATCTGAATTTCAAATATTAAAACTCAAAAAATTTACCCCTGGATGCTTGCTAATTATAGAAATAAATCTTATGAGAATCCTCCTACATCATTCAAACTTGAAGGAATTATCTTTTAAAATATGCCTAGGTACGGCTGGAAACATTTTTCACCCAAATAGAATATAAGGCTAGTCGTCAAGCATCCTTATATTTAATGTTTAAGATTATAATTCCTTATTATACATCATTTCAACAGGTCAAAAGTAGACCTTAAAACAAAACAACTTTTCAGTACACAAATTTAATTTTTTAACTAGAAAACTATTTTAAAAAGCAGTAAGAAAACCGTCCCCAATAAAATATGAGTCTAAGACTCAATAGAGAGTCTAGACAAGCGCTCATGTGAGAAATATAAGACCAATCTAAGTATTCCCCCTCGTATGGCTGAAGAGATGTAAGCACTCTCCTCTTTTATGATTTTAACATAGGTATATATATAATATACTATTGGCTCCACCTATGGGCAGTTCCATCATAAAATGTTAGGAGCTCAATGATTTACCCTTCTTTTTATTTTCTATAGTCAAGAATGTCACAACCTAGCCCGGAGGCTCCACTTAATGAGACGGGAACGAAAGTCGGACGGTAGGATCAAATCATTTTAATTCATAAGTAATTCAACATTTAAAACATCAACTTCTCTCCTTTATATTTGAAAAGCCACTAACAAAAAAAAATCCTTAAATGCTTAACATTTGAAAATATCATAATTTACATGTTTTCAATATAACGTTGTCTTCTATAAACATACTCTTCGTTGTCTTCTATAAACATACTGTTCCATTTATGGCATTTCAAATCTTTGGTATCTTACCTTAAACATTTATTTAATGGAATGTGGGTAACTGTTAAAAATAAATAACATAAAATAAAATATACATTACATATAACCTTTAATATATTTCTTATTCATTTATCTTCTTTATCTTTGTTTCATTCATTTCAGTCATTTATTCATATCATATCACATTACTTTATTACATTTATAAAACTTTAATATTTATTATTTTTCCCATTTCATATGTACACGAGCACCGTCTATATGTACCAAGAGTACAACCATTTACATTTTCTTTTTCCTTTTTCATAACATTTTTTTTACATGTGCACGGGTACGTTGCTTCCCCAGCCAATACCATACGGGGATGAACTCCTATAAATTTTTATGCATATTCTTTTCCCCTTTTCATTTATTTTGAATTTCATTCATATAACCTTTATTCGTATGTATACTTTTTAAATACATGTTAGTATCATGTATATGTATAATTACTTGGTAAAATTTTCCTCCCAATTTTTTTACCTTCTTTCACATATCCATGCAATCTCTATATACTTTATAAGGATGATCTAATACACTGAAGTTTACATAGCTTTATTTTTAATAGCCTCAAAATAAGTAAAACAATTTATAAATGAAATAATGAAAATTCAAATAACTGTAATTACCCACTTTATTTCTTCTTCTAATATTCATGCAGTTTTGAAAGCCGTTAACTATTCAAAAGAATAGAACAATTTACTTAATATTAAATATCGATTAATTAAATCGATAGGCATTTGATTTCTTATACAAATCTTACTTCACAATATCTCCTTTCTTTTCTCACAAATCTTCCTTTATCCACCACCAACTAAGGTATATATCACTTGGATTCTTCCAACCTAATTTAAAATATATTTCTCGTTATTTTTCAATAAAAGAACAAAAATTGAAACATACTCTTAAACTGATCACTTGCCTTTCTTTAAGAATAATTTTCCAAAGTCTAATTCATTCTTCTTCCTTCTCTCCAAATTTCCTTCCCATTGCCTTCAATTTCTTCCTTGTCCTTTATGAAAAATATCATCCGCTTTTAAATGAAGTAATCGACAAAATTTATAAGAAAAATGGAAGGAAGGATTCAACAAACATTCTCCCCTCTTCTTCTCGATCGTTCTTCTCATCCACATAATCTTTTTCCAAATTTATCACTCATTTAACGGTATGAAGAAAAAGGAGTCGCTAATTCTTATCTCTAAACATGTTGGACTACTAAAAATGACAAAATAAAACTGAAAAAACCTCCTTCATAGGTTTCGGTCATCCGCGCCCACTTCCGCCTCCTGTCTGTTCGCGAAACGGTGGGGGTAGCACGATTACGTTTTAATATTAAGGGTCAGTGAGTTCACTTGAACCAACCAGACCGGCTCGGTCTGCCACAAAGAAACCTTAGCCTGACCCACACTTGTGGCTTCTCTTGGCAAACATCCCCTCTACACCATGTTGATTAAACATGCTTGCCCTCATAGCTTTAAGAACTCATTAAACTTTTCCCTTTAATGATATTCCTTATACCCATTCCGTATATAGATCTCTCTCCATGCTTTGTTATGACTATAAGTCTACTCGACTCACCATACGGTTCCCGATCAAGCTAAACCATAGACATGAAAATCAACCCTGTACCATGAAATCTTAACCTTCACAATAAAGGATGAACACTTTAAGAGTTGAGTCTCAAAATAAAATTGCTCTAAAGCATGCAACAGTTTTTTTCAAACTGTAACGATGGATTTCAAAGGTGTCCTCAAGCACCAATTAAATATATCTAATCATGGAGACTAGCGCTATAAAGAAATCTCAACCCTTCGCAACTAAAATAATTCTCGATCATCTTTATCAAATAGTCTGGAGAAATCTCTGAAACCTTATTCTAGTACCTTTTTAATTCTATGTTGCTTGATAGCCACTCTTAAATGGAACTTGCATCCATGGACAATACTCTTGGTCAAAAAATGATGGGAAAATTTCATCATTAAGCTCATTGATCAATGAAAATAAAAGTTTCTTGAAGCTATAAATAGCAAGTTCTACAGATGTTAACTTCATTACAAAAGCACGTATGCTCATGTAAATAAACCGATTCTCTAATTTAGTAGCAGAAAACTGCACAAAATAGACATTTTCTGTCCTCCACTCAAAGAATGAAGGTTTGAAGTTACATTTTTGCAGACTTTCTGCTTAACATTGGTCATATGGAACTCATTAACTTAATAGAAGTGTTGTTGCATGATGAACTATGGGGGCGTGTAGATGGAACAGATTTGTTACAACATAGTTGCTTTAGTTCATGTAACGAGTTTTCATGAAAATAAATAGAGAAAAAACAGAGTAAAAAGATAGTCTATTTATACAATATACAAAACTC
>NW_021508186.1:0-286 GCF_001605985.2 Dendrobium catenatum | reverse complement strand
CTGAATGTGTTGGTTTAGTTGGACAAATACCTCACCTTGCTCTAATATTTTGATTTTTAAGGATATGACCTTTTATCTAGTAAGGGTAGAAGTAGGCACATAATTTGCTCCTCCTTGGGTTTGCTGACTCACATAGAGCGCTGTTGGTGGAATTTTGAAAACAGGTTTTGAAAATTATTAGTTTTGTTTGGGAATTTTAAAATCTAGATTGAATTCTAATTCTAGAAGTCGAATCAACTCGTTCGGAAGAGTATATCACCCCGAGGGACGAAAATAAAATTTCATA
>NW_021508185.1:0-296 GCF_001605985.2 Dendrobium catenatum | reverse complement strand
ATATCGGTAATATTTTGTTGAGTTTAAATATGCCGGATTCACATAAGTGATAGGGCTATTAAAATGATGATTAAGTACGACTTACCAAATGTCACTTGAAGGGGTTTGAGGATAGTAACTGGTAGGAGGCTCAGTTGGTGTTTTCAACATGTATTGTATAACCCATGATCTAAACCCCCGCATGTAGCAATTTATAGAATACTCTTTGTCTAATCCCACATGCACATTGACTACAATTGATCCTCTCCTATGATCTATCTAGGATTAAGGTCCACTCATTGTCTTATAGTAGGCAA
>NW_021508184.1:0-249 GCF_001605985.2 Dendrobium catenatum | reverse complement strand
TGGTTAGTAATTTTGTCGATGAGAGGCGAAAATTCGGTAAGCTTGGTTCTTCCCAGAGAAATGGGAATACCCAAGTAAGGAATTGTTGTAGAGCAAGTATGAATGTGAAGGGCGTGAGATATGGAGGAAGAGTTGGTGGCAGTGGTGGAGAAAAGAAGAGAACTTTTGTTGAGGTTGAGGTTGAGACCGGAGAGGCCAGAAAATTGATGTAGAATGCTCATGAGATTTTCACAGTTGTGAGTGTCAGCT
>NW_021508183.1:0-252 GCF_001605985.2 Dendrobium catenatum | reverse complement strand
ATCATACTGGACATCCCAAGGGATGTGTAAGATGATATGTAAATTACCGCCCATTATCCCATTTCATACTGGATTATTAATATAATATGATAAACTAATCATCCTAGATAATTACAGAATTATACTTGATGATTTAAAAAATACTTGAACTGCTCATAGATGAGTACAATGCTGATTATATTGGCTGAAAGAAATATTTTGTACTAATCATAGAAGATGATCTAAGGATAGTGTTGGACGATCTTTGATGGT
>NW_021508182.1:0-224 GCF_001605985.2 Dendrobium catenatum | reverse complement strand
GCATTATCCACAACTAGCACGTCTAATCCTAAGAAAAGAAAGAATCCTAACCCAAAGGAAGAGATTATTGGATTTAAACTAGAATGGTGCCACGAAGGGCGTTATCCCTCACTAGCATGTTTAATCCTAAGGAAAAAAAATCCTAACCTAAAAGAAACAAAAATTGGATTAAACTAGGATTGTGCCATGAAGCGCGTTATCCACCCCTTGCTTGTCTAATCATA
>NW_021508181.1:0-887 GCF_001605985.2 Dendrobium catenatum | reverse complement strand
GAGATTCGTGCCCGATCAAACTAATTTTGTGATGATGTATCAATATGGATGGTAAGAAATATCAGCCACGTCGAATGTAGAGGAAGTGCAAAAATTTGATGGAATGTCTACAACAGCATTATCATTAATTATGTGAATAATTGAAAATGGATCGTTTTTTTGGGGGCTATGCTTGGAGAAAGATCCTTGCGGGTATCTTTCTTTACGCATATATATGTAACATCACCAGATCGTTTAATATGAAGTTTGGCAAATTCTCCAATCTAGTGTTATTTTACTGTCTTCAAATTAAGGGATAGTCGGCCTTTATAATATGCTATGATATAGTAGAATATTCTCTCATAGGCAAGACCTCGTGGTTTTTTTCTCTTTTAAGTTTTTCACATAAAAATTTTTTGTGTTCTTTTGTTGTATCAGTTATCTATTTGGGTGCTAAACTTTAATACATTGCTAAGAAGAAAAATTTACATTTGTAAGGGTAACTTTCATGTTGTTGTTTCTTGCTCTTTTAGCTACACCAGAAATGAATATATTAATCATCTACTATTTGATTGTGAATTCATATTTGAATTTCTATCTAGTGTCTTGCAGTCTGGAGGCTTTACAAGCTCTTCTCTTTTGAGATCGAACCTGATTTAAATCTTGAAAATCATTCATGACATTCATTTCATTCTCCTTGACATATCAAATAAGCTTCTTTCTTCTGCATTTGCAGCATTACTTATCATGTAGGGCGAGAAAGAAACAACCGAAAGTTTGGAAACATTGCTATCTTTCAAGCTTAGTTTGGGACGATTTTCTTACTGCTTCTTAATACTTTTGTTTTTTTACAAAAGTTTTAACTTTTATCTGCGTTAAGGCTTCATTTGAGACGGCTTTTTTAATGC
>NW_021508180.1:0-313 GCF_001605985.2 Dendrobium catenatum | reverse complement strand
GTGTGAGGAGTGGAAGAAAGGTATTGTCATTAGGGAGGTACTGAAGCTGATTTCAGAAAAAAACTTATGAAGCGACAACATAAGCTGTTATTATTATTTTATTTTATTTTTTTCCTCGTCTTATCTCTTAATAATCTTGATTGCATGGTTGAAGAGGAATTTAGTGTTATGTTGTACTGACTAAGTTATATTTTATTGAAAAATGTCTTATACATATTCAATGAGTTCTGCAATAAGATTTGGGTAAAGTATATTTAACTCTTCATGCAGTACTCAATAGTAAGGAAAGAAGAATGAGATTTTATGTTCATCT
>NW_021508179.1:0-400 GCF_001605985.2 Dendrobium catenatum | reverse complement strand
AGTAGGTCAATTCATAATACATATATATAGGGAGACTCACTGAACACTCTCACCAGTCTCAAAATGGTTTAAAAATAATTTGTATCCTGAAAATAATTATCATAATTAATATTTAACATAAAAAATACTCGGATAATCGAATCCAAATAGTGATCTGTCAAAACAGCCAAAATCGGGGGCTGGAAACGGTTCCAAAATGTAAAGCTCGCTTTTCTGAAAAGAACGAGGGGTTATACACAAAATCCGACTTAAAACTACGAAGATATGATTTTCCGAAGTTAAAACATAATAAAATAATGTTTTTAAATAGTGCTGCTTCACTGTTTTTGAAATGACAGAAAATACAGACAAAATTTTCATCTGAAAATAGTTTTAAAATATGCAGAATTCAGAGTACATC
>NW_021508178.1:0-268 GCF_001605985.2 Dendrobium catenatum | reverse complement strand
TGCAACTCTTGAAAATGAAGATAAAATTGACTCAACTAACTCGCAACGTTAGCTTATTTGTCTCAAAATGCCTCTACAGTGTCGTGGTGCTGAACTTACAATGCAGCGGCGTCGAGCTCACAACACTGTGGTGTTGAAACTATAACACTGGGGCATTGTGTTCTCTATTTCAAAGATGGTCTACAATGCCTTGGCACTAGATTTACAACATCAAAGTGTTGCACCCCCGAGCAAGGAGCACGTTGTCCCCTTGCAACCCCCAAAGAAC
>NW_021508177.1:0-283 GCF_001605985.2 Dendrobium catenatum | reverse complement strand
CATTTTATACTCTAGAAGGCATGTACAAACTGTGATCATATAATATGATTAATAATTAGAAAAATTTTCATTTTTATTCATTTGACTGCTCGTCAGGAAAATAATTGATTAGATCATCTCGTATGAACAAATATCATATAATACGATTAATTTTAAAAAATTAGATTTTAAACTCTCTCCTGGTGTGTGTGTGCTCCGTTATTCAATTACGATCACACTCTCTCAAACTCAATAAAATGAAAAATACAAACTTCAAATATAATAAACTCTAAATTGATCTTGA
>NW_021508176.1:0-202 GCF_001605985.2 Dendrobium catenatum | reverse complement strand
TAGAGATGATCTATGATAAGTTGGGCTTCGTCGATAGTCTTAAAATCCATAATAAAAAAGGTTAGAACAGAAAGAAGAGGGGTAATAATGATCCTATCACCAGCTTTAGGAATGATTGAAGATCGAAGGATATGCTGGATGATTCGGGCATTTTTGGTCATATCGAAGACTCTAGCAACATGATAGGTTAGGCCACTTTGTC
>NW_021508175.1:0-225 GCF_001605985.2 Dendrobium catenatum | reverse complement strand
TTTTTTGAATTTAAAAAAATTCACGTGGGCCCCACAAAATTTGAAATAAATAAATAAATAATATAATCGCTGGCCACAGAACTGTGCGCCCCAAAGGGTGCTCCTTTTGCACGTTGCATGGGCGCCGGTGACGGCGGCTGGCAGCAGCTGGCCGGTTCGGCCGCCTTCTCGTGTTCGAGCCCAATTTTTGGCCCGGACAGCCCAAATTTGATATTATTTATGGTC
>NW_021508174.1:0-236 GCF_001605985.2 Dendrobium catenatum | reverse complement strand
TGAAGAATGCATCGGGCTTGTTTGTGTGATAGAAAAGTCCCCCTCAAACTTAAGGGAAAATGTTATAAGATGGTAAAGAGACCTACGATGCTTTTTGGTGCACAATGTTTGCCATTAAAGAGAAGCACAATATTAAGTTAAGTGTTGCAGAGATGAGAATGCTCAGGTGGATGAGTGGCTTTACTCTTAGAGACAAAAAACAAAATGAGCACATATGTGAAAAGGTTGGAGTTGCT
>NW_021508173.1:0-237 GCF_001605985.2 Dendrobium catenatum | reverse complement strand
ACTTTATTTGGGTACTATAGCCCAATATTAAGCTTTGATCACTTAAAACAATGAGTCATATCTGCCCCAGTGTTAGCCCTCCTTGATTTTGATCACGTAAGTGTTTGAGATGGAAAGCATTAATGTTTTAAATGTTGGAATGGGGGTGGTGCTCAGTCAGGGTAGACTTCCTATAACATTTTTTATTGAAAAACTTAACAATTATCGGTGAAAATATTCAAAATATGAGAAGGAATT
>NW_021508172.1:0-469 GCF_001605985.2 Dendrobium catenatum | reverse complement strand
CACACACACACTTAGGGAGATCTTTAAAAAATCATACTCGTCGTACAGGACGAACCAAGTTCGTACGGGATGATCAAGTTTGTTATCCCCTTGGAAGAGCAATGGAACGAACAGGAAGTGAGAAAAGTTTTTTTAAGTCCTGATCATCCAGACGAATTTCCCTATTCATCCTTTGACGATGCTCCCTGGATTATCACAATGAATTGTTCGTCCGGACAAAATGGATGGTTCATCTTAGGACGATCTTCTCTGGATCTGAGATTGAATTGTTCATTTAGACGAAATTATTAGTTCATCCCAGGATGATCTCCTCTAGATTCTCAGTCTATATTGTTCATCCAGATGAAATGGACAGTTCATTCTATGATGATGTCCTCAGGTTTCAAAGTTTATGCTGTTCATCTAGACGAACATGAACATTCATTCCAGGATGATGTTCTCTGTTCTTTTGACATATGGACCATTTACA
>NW_021508171.1:0-210 GCF_001605985.2 Dendrobium catenatum | reverse complement strand
ACTGCAGCCTTAGATGAGTCTTTAGGTGCCCTGTTGCTCAAGTCAACGATGAAGGGAAAGAGAATGCTCTCTATTACCTCAGTCGGAGACTTCTCCTTACTGAAATTCGATACCTGTCAATTGAGAAGCATTATCTTGCTTTGGTTTTTGCAGCTCAGAAACTGAGGCATTACATGCTCTCCCACTTAATCAGTTTGATTTCAAGAGTTA
>NW_021508170.1:0-243 GCF_001605985.2 Dendrobium catenatum | reverse complement strand
TTTTTAGATGTTATTATAATTTTAAATTACAAATCATATTCTCCATAACATATATATTGTTTTGATTTAATTACACTATGTTTTTGTTTTTTTAGCACTTATGGAAATCCTTAAAAATTTGACCTTTATGAATATAAGTGAAGATTTTTTTACTGTTAGGTGTCCGCTTTGCAAACTGATTTCACTATAATTTTTTAAATAAACTATAATACATCAAACAGCATATATAGTCTGGAGGCCAAA
>NW_021508169.1:0-266 GCF_001605985.2 Dendrobium catenatum | reverse complement strand
CACTAGTGACTCTCCTTTTGCACCCACAGCAGGCGAATAAGCCTTTACAACACTCTTTTCACCACTACCCGGTGCGGCAGAGAACCGTCATCCTTTTACACTATCCCCAATGCTGGCAGAGAACCATCATCCTTTTACACTATCCCCAGTGATGGCAGAGAACCTTTTATCCTTTCACACTCTCCCGGTATAGGTAGAGAACCCTTCGTCCTTTCACACTCTCCTAGTTTGGGAAGAGAACCCTTCATCCTTTCACACTCTCCTAG
>NW_021508168.1:0-502 GCF_001605985.2 Dendrobium catenatum | reverse complement strand
ATTTTTAGCTGATTGTATTCTCTTATAAGGTCCAAAGCATCTCTACCAAAAGTAATGAAATGCACTTCATGGTGGGAAAAATTGTGTCACCACGCAGATTTTGATTTCTCTTATTTTATAATCGAATACTGCATTAAGAAATAAAGTACAATCTCGAAAGACTGACACAATATTCTATAATAGATTCAATATCAAAATAGGATTTTAAAAATTGATATGTCTATAATCAAACACAGTTCAAAGAATAACATATTATTTTGAAAAATAAACATGAAATTCTTAAGAATGTATTTAAAAATAGAAATAATCTTTTTTTAAAAAAAAAAATTATTCATTCTTTTCTTTAGATATAACAAGGAGAATATTATATCATCTTGAAAGACGAATATAACATTATTCAAGACATCCAAAAGCAAGAATGAGTTTTATAAAATTCATTATTTTTAAAATTGAATATAACAAACATGACATTACATTATCTGAAAAGATAATAATAACATCC
>NW_021508167.1:0-479 GCF_001605985.2 Dendrobium catenatum | reverse complement strand
TTTTCTCCAACTTTGATGATGCTTTTGTTTCTTCCTCAGAAAGCTTTTGAATTGCCTTGTGATGAAGGCAATTTCATCTCTTTCAGACCCGGAAGATTCAGAATCCAATTTGTGCGCCTTCAATGTAATTATTTTCTCCTTTTTCTTCTCACCTGCATCAATATTTCTTTGATTCACCCCTTGCTCATAAGCAATGAGTGAGCCAAGTAAGTTATTAAAAGAATATGTGTTCAAATCTTTAGATTCAGTGATGACAGTAATTTTTGCATCATAAGACGAAGGCAAGCGTCTCAAAATCTTGTTAACATTTTCATAGTTCAAAAGTTCCTTTCCTAGTGCATGCAATGAAGTAACTATCTGAGTAAACCTAGTGTACATGTCAGAAATCGATTCATGAGGTTTCATACGAAAAAGTTCGTAGTCATGCAAGAGAAAGTTCAAAGGGATTGCTTAACTTCATTAGTACCTTCATAGGTGAT
>NW_021508166.1:0-899 GCF_001605985.2 Dendrobium catenatum | reverse complement strand
AAATTGGATCCAATTGCCACCTGCATTGGGTGCACCAAACACAGACCTACCTCCCATACCAAGCTCAGGGTCTAGCCTAGCTCGGATTGAGCTCAACTCGACTCGAACCGAGCAGGTTGGGTCCAACCCAGTCACCAGTTTGATCCAGGCCTCCCCAGGCCAAATTAAATTCACCCTTGGCTCCAGCATGTCTCCATCAGTTTCCCCCGGTCAACCCGACCCAGGCCATTGCCGGCGGAGGTCGGAGCCAATGGAATTTAAGTTCTGGTGGTCCCCCTTAGACAATCCCTGGCTCAAGGCTGCTTCCCACCGGTTTGATCTCCACGATCCCTCCTGGACGTCGTCATCGTCCACCTGACAGCGATCCAAGCCTTCCCGAGTTCAATCCCGGCCGATCAAGCTCCAGAAGTGTGGCTGAATACCCCTGAGCTCGCCAGACCTCACGAGGCTTTGGAATTCGCTCTCGTTCGATCCCCAGAGCTCTTTCGAACTCTCGGAAGCTTCCTTCGAGCCTAGAGATCGATCCCTCCTTCCGTTTGAGCAAGCGCCCGTGAAAGCCTTCGACGTCCCGCTTGAAGTCGCACCTCCGGCCGTCCTCTGACCCCAACGCCTGAAGGAGAACTGTTCGCCACCATTCCCTGATGCTTCCTGATAGAGAAGCTCATTCGTTGAGGCCTTCTCTGTGGTAATCTCTTCATCCCGAGATCCCTAGCTAGGAAGTTTGGTCAAGTGTGAAGGAAACCTTCACTCCAACGGATCTCCACCGTTGGATTGGAAGTTTCCACCATCCTGATCCTCCCTGTGAAATTTCATCAGAGTTCGTCGGCGGGATTGCCCGGATCAAGCCGGAGAAAGTCTGTGGTCTCGAATACGAGCTGGAGGTTGAAGACAAAATCCCA
>NW_021508165.1:0-257 GCF_001605985.2 Dendrobium catenatum | reverse complement strand
CTGCCTAGTGCAACCTTTGTCTCCCCCTTCTCCTTCCCGGCTCTTCTTTTCTAGTTCAACAATTAGAGGTACTATTTTCAAAAGAATGTTTTTTTTTTTAAAAAAAATTTAATTATATTATTCAAAATCCATTATACACAATTAATTAATTATGGAGCCCTTTATGCGCTTTAATTTGTAATTAATATCTAGCAAGCTTGCTCATATACATAAATTTAGAAAATTTTGTCAAGATATTCTTTTATGGAGTATGTTGT
>NW_021508164.1:0-227 GCF_001605985.2 Dendrobium catenatum | reverse complement strand
TAGAGGCGACTGACGTCATTAGCTCCTTGTGCTTTTGTTCCCTCGACCGGTACCGTTCCTCGTAGTTCATGCAAATATAAAGAAGAAAACAAGAAAAATAGGGATTAGAAAACACGTTTAATATTTAATAATTAAGTAATAGAAATTTACTGAAAATAAAAAACGTACCTTTCTTCGGGCTTGAACACCGGTTCTGTTGATTCTGCTTTTGAAATCCTTTCACTTTC
>NW_021508163.1:0-211 GCF_001605985.2 Dendrobium catenatum | reverse complement strand
TGTGAAGCTTTAAATACAACATGCTCATCAATTAATTCCAAATTCTTTTTATTTAAATCATCAAATTCATCAAGTAAAGTCATGTGATTTGAATCAATCGTAGAATGATCTTTGAGAATAATTGCATACTCTTTTTGTAAATTGGAAAGTTCTAACTTTAAACTAGCATGAGTCTTTTTAAGTTTTTTGTATGATGCATGAATTTTCTCAC
>NW_021508162.1:0-232 GCF_001605985.2 Dendrobium catenatum | reverse complement strand
AATTACAGAACTCTACTAAAACTTTTGAACTTTACTTACATATCAAAAGGTTTATACAGCTATTATTCATATCTCCTTATACTCCAAAACAAATTAACATCAAAAACAGATGATCACCTCTTTCTCGCCTAGTGCCCTATGGGCTCCTTTCCCTTACCTGCAATACAACCACTGCTAATGAGCTATTGCCCAATAAAATACACCAGCAATATATAAGAAATAATAATAAACA
>NW_021508161.1:0-880 GCF_001605985.2 Dendrobium catenatum | reverse complement strand
TTAATTGTAGAAATGACTTTCAGCTCAACCAAACACTACTCCAAAGTGTTAAAAATAGGAATGTAAATTCCCCAATTTTGAATCTGTTTTAGGATTTTCAGCAGTTCTAAACAAAAAACTGTAATATGTTCCAGATTTTCAATTTCAGGACTTCCCCTCATGCACCTGTCTTCAGTAGTGAGTCTTCTTAGTTTCAGAAATTCCATAGTGGGTAAAGCTTACTTGCTCAATCTCCACCAAAAAAATTGAACCCGGACAGATAATTTCAGCTTTTTCAGCCATTTATGAAATCCATTATCTCCATCACAGATGTTGTATTTGTTAAGGTTCTCAAACGCACGGGCTGTAATAGTTTTCCCTGAAAGAAAACTAATCTCCTCCCTATAATCTGCCACTGCACTGGTTTCAATTGGAATTTGCAAAATCACATTGATAATCTCATCAGGAAAGAACTTATGCAGTTTATCCTTGTTCCAATGTCCATTCTCTGTTATTAATTGATTCAGCATCATGCCAACCAAATTTCCACAATCCGCTGTAATAGGCCATTCATCTAGACATCTGTCCAGTAACCAAATATCTGATAAAACACTTATATTTCTCCCATTGACCACTCTCCACCTCAAAAGAGGTTTCAAGTATTAAGCTCCCTCCTTCAAGATTTTCCAAGCAATAGATTTGCCACATTACAGCTTCCTTTCCACCAAATATCACCATATTTAGCATCCATAATCTGATGAAGTAAGTAATTCTGATTTTGAATAAGTCTCCAAGTAAATCTGGCTTTGAGGGGTCCAGCTCTACAAACCGCTGAGTGAAAATTCAGGCCACCTTGATCTTTTATTTTGCATAAGGTCTTCCAAGCAATGTAATGCATACC
>NW_021508160.1:0-857 GCF_001605985.2 Dendrobium catenatum | reverse complement strand
TTGGAAACAAAAACAAATTATCAAGAGGAGCTCTACGGAGACGGAGTTGTCGAGTTATCACTTCCAGATGGAAGTAAGGGAATTAAGGTAAACTCTGAAACTGATTTCATAGAAGAAGTTATTGTAAATATTGCAAGAAGTTCTCCAAATTCAGAAGATGGAGAATTTTTTTTGGCTTCTAATTTGGCTTGTAAGGAGAAGGTGAGAGATATAGAAGGTTTGATTGAAATAGAAGCTGATATGGTTGGAGAAAGAGGTACGGGCAACTCACATGATTATGATATTCTGAACCAAGTGAGTACTCCTTCCAAATTTGATAAAGTAAATAATGGAGAGCTTTGTTTGAAGATGGGAAATTTCAACTCCCTTCTAAATCTGTTCATCACAAGAAAAAGATTAATAAAGATTCAAATTTGTTTGGTCCTATTAAAGGGAGCCTTAGAGGAAGGAAGGCATTCACTCTTGGTGGCAGCATTGGAGCCTCTACAGTATTTAACCCATGAAATGAGCAGTGAAAGTGAAGATCAAGGATGGTTGGTGAATTGGTTGATGATGGTGGAGCTTCTTAAAGGCAGAACTCGTGGAGGCATCAAGATCATTATTAAGTTCTTGACGGAATTCTATTGCTTTCGTTTCACTTTTTTTATTTTGTTTAGCAAACTTGGTTTCTCTTTTTTTATTTTAAGCATAGTTGGTACTTGGAAAAAGGATCTTGAATAATGGAATTTAACAATCATTCTATCTATTATTTTTTACTCAATTGGGAATTCTAGGTACTAGCCAACAATTTTGGTTGTTTTATATTTGGTATCCCCTCCACCCCTACAACAACAACAACAACATCAAGCCTTTATCCC
>NW_021508159.1:0-420 GCF_001605985.2 Dendrobium catenatum | reverse complement strand
GCGCGTATGTACCGCGTATACAACGCGTATGTCCTGCATATGAAATATGTATGGCCTGCGTATACAACCATCAAGTCTCAGTGGGAAATTCATACAAATCATTTTAAAAGGATGCTAAAATGAGTATTTGAATGTTTCATACCGAAAGAATGCATCGAATCATTTAAATCCTAATTAATTTGATTTTTTTATCAAAGAACCAAGAACTGCCTTATGCGTATGAAATGCGTATGGCCTGCGTCTGACTCGCGTACGCAAAGCGTATAATCTGCGTATTCATAAAACCTTAATGAAAACATTCTTAATCGATTTGAATTAAGGATCGAAGGTTGGAAAACCTATATTAGACGATCCTTGCTGGTTTTATTGATAGGGAGTTGCACTCGAATTAATTTGACTCCACTCCACATACTCTAATGA
>NW_021508158.1:0-571 GCF_001605985.2 Dendrobium catenatum | reverse complement strand
ACCAGCAGTGAGAAGCTGTTCAGTGGAGCATGAAGGGTATTCGATGAGGAATAATTGGATGTGGTAGGTGGCCTCAGCAATTTTCAACGGTCGAGGCAGCGTGTCCGCAGCCATTGCGGCCAGTGGTTGATTGCAGAAGATTAAGGAAGGTGGGATATTATGGGGCTGTATGGCAACAGGATTTATGCAGGATTTATGAACAGGATTTAAGCAGCCGGAAGATTTACGGAATCCTGGAGTTCGGCGGATTTAGGGGATTTGGCTGAAGAAGATAGTTACTTTCACAGGAAGCGAGCTCCCGTCGCTACGTCCGATCCAACAAGAAGAAGCGAACTTTCGCGACTTCCGATTCGACAGAAGGAACGCCGTCGAAGGAGGCGAAGAAGGTTTTAGCGACTCGGTTGAAAACCCTAGCTCACGCAAGGCACGCAGACGCGATACAACAGCAACGAAAGAAAGCAGAAGAATGGAAAACTGGAAATCGTCCCTAGTTATTTAGGAATTAATTTAAGTGATTTAATTAATATAAATTAAAAAAATAAAAAATACATAATTAATTATATAATATATT
>NW_021508157.1:0-240 GCF_001605985.2 Dendrobium catenatum | reverse complement strand
AAAACGATTCTCAATTGCTTTTGTTTAGTCAAATATAATTAATTGAACTCTAATTCAACCTTTATAAGACATTTTCAAATGCATTTTGATATATGTATACGGTTTTATTTATTGATTTATTTATTTTGCTTAGATAGAGGTTTTTAATATGCCAACACATGCAAAGAAATTATCCTTTGCAAAGAAAAAACAAATTTGAGTGCGACTCTTTAACCCAACTTTTAACCATGAAGTTTCTAT
>NW_021508156.1:0-210 GCF_001605985.2 Dendrobium catenatum | reverse complement strand
AGCCACCACACCATTAACAAAAATGTGATCAATATCCCCACTCTTGTCACAACATAAGCATTTCTACGCCAAAATAAAGCCTTTTTTTTGCAACAAATTATCAATCGGAAGGAAACCTTTTAAGCATCTCCAAACAAAAGTAGAGTAAGTAATATGAAAGAAGCTATGCCAAATAGCCGCAAATCTAGGACATTTATCGTAAGAAGTGCG
>NW_021508155.1:0-350 GCF_001605985.2 Dendrobium catenatum | reverse complement strand
AAAAATGGCGGAAAATGGCCGCCAGAAAATGACGTTTTTCCTGTAGTGTTTGATGGTTAATAAACCTATTCCTGTTTTTCATTCTACTGCTATGAATGGTATTCAGTCTTTTTTAAATGTTTGGATGTCTAATGCCAAAGGTCATGTGCTTAATTTATTACCTATTACTATCTTGTGATTTATTTGGAAAGCTCGCAATGAGGCGAAACATGAGGGGAGAAAGATGGAGTATAAAAGCATTGTTTTCAATGTTAATCATAAATTACTACAAATTTTTGCTGGCAAGCTTCTTTCTACTAAAAAATTTACTCAATGTGATGTTGGGTGTGTATCTGGGTATTCCTTTACAT
>NW_021508154.1:0-326 GCF_001605985.2 Dendrobium catenatum | reverse complement strand
TTAGATGGAGAATGATGCAATATTAGACGACTTGCACGTACTTAATCAATGACTGCCGATGCATATGTCGGGCCAAAAGTCAATGACATATAATAGATCACTTAAAATAAATAAAAAACTTATGAATTGTTAAGCAAGACAATCATCTTTATGTCTTGCAGGTGTGAATTGTGGGCGAGTTCTATTAAGATGTTAAATGCTTTAAAAGAATTATTTATTGAGCTATGATAAATAATTTATTGAATATATTTATAAGACAATAATCAAATAAAAAATATTTCATAAAATCATCACATTCTAATAGAACCAATCAAGTACTCGATGTG
>NW_021508153.1:0-466 GCF_001605985.2 Dendrobium catenatum | reverse complement strand
CCGTAACTCCTACACGCGAAGAGGGGCACTAATTCGAACAGGGGAAATTTTCCGCTCGCAAATAGCGGAAGCCTCAACCGTCAGAAAGCCGTGGGGAATAAATAAAAATCCTGTAACTTCTGCACGCGAGGAGGGGCGCTAACTCGAGTAGGGAAAATTTCCCGCTCGCAAATAGCGGAAGCCTCGACCGTCAGAAAGTCGTGGGCAAAGAAAGAAAAATCCCGTAACTCCTGCGCGCGAAGAGGGGCGCTAATTCGAGTAGGGGAAGTTTCCCACTCAAAAATAGCGAAAGCCTCAGCCGCCAGAGAGCCAGAGGGAGAAAGAAAGAGAAGTTGCAAGTTTCCTAGAGGCCTAAGGGGCCTATTTATAGGTTTTGGAGAGAAAGGGGAGAAGTTATTGCAAATTCTGGAATTACCTATTTTTAGAAATTTTTTTCCCAATTTTTAGGGATTTTTAGGAATTTTTT
>NW_021508152.1:0-431 GCF_001605985.2 Dendrobium catenatum | reverse complement strand
TTTATGCGGATGATGTATTAATTTTTTCACATGTTTCTACTACTTTAGCCAAAGAAATGAAGACTATGTGGAGGACTTTTGCAAATGGACAAGACAAAGAGTCAACATTAACAAATCACAAGTGTTATTTGGCAAGATGGTGAGCCACTCTCTAAAGAAGAAGATTACCAGGATTATTGGTTTTAAGGAGGTTAAGGAGATGAAGTATTTAGGGGTCAAGATATCACTTAGAAAAAACAAAGTAATGGATTTTCAAGAGTTATTGAGTATGGTCATGGACAAGCTTAATTCATGGGGAAAAAAATCGTTATAAATGGGAGGTAAGATTACACTCATTGAAACCTCCTTACTTTCTATGCCCAATTTTTTAATTACTCACTCTTTGGTTCCAAAGAGAGTTTTGTATGAGATTGAAAAACTTTGTAGAAGTT
>NW_021508151.1:0-450 GCF_001605985.2 Dendrobium catenatum | reverse complement strand
TACCCACAATTTTATTTCCACTCAGGTTGTCAACCGACTGGGAGTGAAATTGGTGGACACCGGTCGTTATGGGGTGATGATGGGTACAGGGAAGGTGGAGAAAGGCCAGGGAATCTGTAAGGGAGTGGTGTTGACCATCCAAGGGATTCAAGTAAGAGAGGACTTTCTTCCACTAGAGTTAGGAAGCACTGATGTCATCCTGGGGATGAAGTGGTTGCAAACCTTGGAAGAAACCAAGGATAATTGGGGAGCACTCACGATGGAATTAATGGTGGATGGGAGAAAGGTGGTCATCAGGGGAGATGCAGGGCCATCCAAAGCTATCACATCACCGAAGACCATGGTTAGCGAAGTACAAGAGGTGGGGGAAGATTATTAGGTGGGACTACACAGGCTGGATGCAATCAGACGAGGAGGGAGGGGAAGTTTCTCTTTCTTTGCAGCCCTTGG
>NW_021508150.1:0-222 GCF_001605985.2 Dendrobium catenatum | reverse complement strand
TTATTAAATAATTAGTATCCTAATTATTTTCATATTAAAAATTATTTTTACATTATTTTAAAGTCTTGCTAGGGTGGCCAATAGATCTACCTCTTTCCTATTTTTATAAATTGATTTAATTTTAATAACATTACTTTCCAAAATTCATATAGAATTATATGTATTTTAAAACTATTTTAAAATTACATATAGTCTAAATTCCTAATTTTGGGAGATCTACTT
>NW_021508149.1:0-258 GCF_001605985.2 Dendrobium catenatum | reverse complement strand
GATACATGCTAATGTGGAAATCAATCCAAGCCTAGGATGAATATACTGCTATACTATTTATCAGGTTTGGAGAGCTCGTAATGAGCTGAAACATAAAGGAAATTGTAGGCCCCCAACTATCATAGCTGCTACTGTTCTTTCCCTGCTGCCTAAACCGTATTGCTCTGTTATCTTGGAGCAATGGAGTACTATCCAGCCTATAGGGCTGCCGTCCCATAAACTATGGTGCTCCCCCCCTCCAGGATGGCTGAAGTTTAA
>NW_021508148.1:0-256 GCF_001605985.2 Dendrobium catenatum | reverse complement strand
GACATCATTATGACCTTCAAATGTCTAACGAACGGTCCACGATCAAGGGATTCAACATCGTCCGTCCACCCATGCCACTCCCCATTTGCCCTTGATCCTCCTATTTACGGGCCATGCCAATCTAGGAAATCTATAAATGGAGTTCCCTTTTCTCTTGAAAAGGGAACCAAGCCAAAGGATTCAAAGAGAGAGATTGAAGATCGTTCTTGCCTCCTTGCACCTTCTCGACCACCGCCTGAGTTTCGCCGGACCACCG
>NW_021508147.1:0-308 GCF_001605985.2 Dendrobium catenatum | reverse complement strand
ATGTGTTTTCTATAACATTTTATTGCAGTTGAACACAAGCAACACAATTCTAAAGTTCTTAAGTCAATTGTAGGCTTTGACATTTCATCCCAAGTCAATTGGTGAAACGAAAGAGTCAAGCCCAATTTTTGGATCTTTCATATTAATTTTGTAAACCTACATGACTGAGTGAAATTCAGTGTGTTGAGTTACAAAATTTGAAAAAAATCCATTCGACTTTAATCTAAAATCCAAATTTAAAATTCAAACGTTGACATTTTGCCCCAAGTCAGGTGTAGCGAAAGAGTCAAGATCAACTCGTCAATTTT
>NW_021508146.1:0-2493 GCF_001605985.2 Dendrobium catenatum | reverse complement strand
CTGTGTGGAGCAAGTTTCCTCCCCACATGACCATTCATTAGTGGTGGAGTACACCCTTCATGGCACCATCCTAATTTTCCAGTTTTGGTCCTCTATGTGGAGCAAGTTACCTCCCCACTCGACCATCCTAGTTGATTTGTCTATCAGGTGTAATACTTCCACTAGCATCCTATAGACATAAGGTTTGGTGATGCCCTTCCTTACACTTTCAAGATTCTATTCAAAACTTATCATTCGGTCAACGCCAATGTGTGTAGCAGAAGTTCCTTCTAGTACACACTTTGGGCATCCATTTGTTAACCTCATTTTTGTATGAGGTCACATTCAACCCCTTTGGAACAAATCACTCATTTCAATCAAGTTTAACCCAATCAAATCCTTCAAAACTTTGATTCCACCCCGTCTCATGCCTTAGATGCGTCCCATCCATGGGTGAGTTAAAACCAAATGACTTTGACCAAGTCAATCCTTAAGTATTTGGTCAGAGCCACCAAATGTTTAAATACTCATTTGAATCCCAAATACATTGCTCCAAAGCTTTGAAGACATACCAAATAACTTTCTACCTCCCCCCTTGCCACCTCAGCCTCCTTTGACCTGTTGACTGGTCAAAACAATCAACTCTAGGCTTCAAATCTTTCCAAGAGGGCATTATTACATGCTAAGCCACCTTCTCTTGATTTAGGCTGCTCTAGGATCACCTATTTACATCTAAAAGCTCACTTAGAGCTCTTTTAACCAAGCTCAGGGCTTGGTTTAACTTTAAATTGAAGTAGTCCATCCAATGGAAGCAAGGCCGTTCCAGCCTTAGGGGCAGCCTTCCAATAGTTTTTGACAGGTGTTGGGCATCTAGGGTAGGACTCTGATGCATCATAACCGTCCAAGATATCCCAGGTCATTTGAATGAGGAAAAAAAAGGTTTAAAAAGGAGAGAAATATTTTTGATCAATACACTCTCTCAATTTCCCTCAAGGCCCAGAGAGCAAATTCTTTATTCGTAACAACTCTCCAACCTCATAATGGTTGATCCAAGTGTTTTGGGGTGTGGACTTGTGCTAGGGATCTACACTTGGACAGTCTACAAGCTCAACCATTTGAAGACTTTGAAGATCCAACGGTATAATCCCTTAGAAACTTTAGATCTAGGTCACAATAGATAGGTTTATTTAGCTTTGTACCCAGTGTGTTTTAGGCCAAATGAATGTGCCCCCGTTGTTCCCATTCATGTGCTTGACTTAGGTTCAAAATTTTAAATGATTTGGTCAGCTGGACCGAAAGAATGAACCAAAAAGAGGGAAAATGAGCTCAGAATTGCTCGGTACTGAGTAGTACCAAGCAGTATCGAGCTCAGTATTGCTCAATACTGATCAATACCGAGAAGTATTAAGCTCAGTATTTCTCAATACCGAGCATTCCCGTGCTCAACATTGCTCAGTACTGAGAAATACCGAGCATTCCTGAGATCAGCATTGCTTAGTACCGAGCAATATCGAGCATCTTCGAGCTCAGAATTGCTCAGTACCGAGCAATATCGAGTATCCTCGAGCTCAATATTGCTCAGTACCTAGGAATATCGAGCATCATCAAGCTCAATATCACTCAGTACCAAGCAGTACCGAGCGGTACCGAGCCCGCGTCTCGTTCCAGCCGTGTAATCCGCGTGTCCTCCGTTAGGCTGACGCCGTTAACCCTATTATTTATTTAGTTAAATTGATTTTAAAGTTTTTTTTAGTATAATAAATCATAGTAAATTAAATACTGACTAAAAAAATAATTTATTATCAAAGTATATTTTAATATTTTCAAAATTATTAATGTTTTAATTTAAAATTATAATTAATATAAAATATTAATTAAATGTATTTCAAATTATTTATAAACTTTAATATTGAGAGGTCTCCTAGAGCCTTAAACATGGTTTAAGTTACTTGAACAGGAACAATGGGGGATGATTAGTGAACAAATATAATTTGTTCATTAACATGGCATTTAATGCAATCTCATATAATATTCCTTTTTGTTTTAGACCTTGCATGTATAGGATTACATACACCCCTTAGTTTAGGAACTCATATATCTAAGGACTTCACTGTTATTTTATTTTTCTTTTACCTGCATATGTGATGTGTAAGGGTTAGTGACTTTGATTCGATTCCACACAACTCAGAGACATCATTAAGGACAAAAATTAAGGATTTGTATAGAGAATATAGAATTTTTTAATTAGGATGCGTGCTCCCCCTAACTTGGAATAATTATTGGGTCAGGTGATCCTACATAGCTCTACATTCGGTCACCACTGAGATCGCACCACGTGCTCTTACTCTTTACTGCTCGGCCCAGTGACTTGACCTTGACAGAAACTCAATATTTCCTAGGTATCACTAGGTATTGCCCGATATTGCTAAGCATTGCTTGGCAATAACGAGAAATACTGCTTTGTGAAGAGCAGTACCGAATTTTTCAAGGAAAACTTAGTATAACTCGGTATCA
>NW_021508145.1:0-226 GCF_001605985.2 Dendrobium catenatum | reverse complement strand
TGAAAACTGCATGCAAACGGTTTAAAATCTAACACTTTGACACATTACACAAATCATCCCGTACGAAAATATTTCATTCCGGACGATGATGACTTAAAAAAAAATTTGAACTCAAACAAAAACAACAATTCAAAAACAAAACAAAACAAAATAAATACCAAAAACAATGATGAAACTCACACTCTAAAAGAAAAAATCACACAAACAAAATCATAAACACATAAAA
>NW_021508144.1:0-1398 GCF_001605985.2 Dendrobium catenatum | reverse complement strand
GGAAAAATATCAATAGAAAACTCTACATCTCTATCCGAAGGTAAACCAACTAACTCCTCAGAAAATACATCTGCAAACTCTCGTACCACTGGGATATCAGAAACAGAACCCACATCCAGGTTCATATCCCGTACCGAAGCCAAAAATACCGGACAATCCTTCTTCCACAATCTTCTGACTTCCACTACAGAAATCAGACAGGATAGAACACCTCGTAATCATTGGAATACACATCTCTCTCCTGACATAAGAAAGCTCACTTGTTTCTTCAAACAGTCAATTTGAGCCTCATACAGACTCAGCCAATCCATGCCCAAAATCACATCGTACGAAAAAATCGGTAACAAAATCAAACTCGATTTCCACTTCTTGCCAGCAATATCAATCTCACAAAAACAAAACTTCTGAGTAATCAAATTACTTCAAGCCGGCAAAATCACAGAAAGAGAAACAGGTAGCAAAATCGAATACAGATGCAAAGCATCAAAACAACGCTCGAAAAGAAACGAGTGACTGACTCCAGAATCAAACAAAACACGACAGGGTTGATCAGAAATATAAATCGTACCTGTCACCACATTCGGACCATCTCGAGCCTCCTATTGACTCAGACTGTACACTCGTGGCTGAACTGGAGCTGGAGCTGAAGCTACAGAACTACTAGGCTCCCTCTGACTAATAGTAGGTGGTCTTCGTGGCACAGAACTCGAACCACCACCTCTACCAGAAAATCCCTCAGTCACAAGGCGTGGAGGAACAATCCTCGGTCTTCCTGCAGAGCCGGCAGGTCTAACAAAGCTCTCGGATCGGAACTTAGATCGTCGATCAAATCCAGCCTGTGGACACTCTGCAATCCGATGTCCTGGCTGACCACATCTGAAGCACTAACCAGTTATCCTATAGCACTGGCCAAAATGTCGTCGTCCACAACTCTGGCACACAGGTGCCCCACTAACAGATCCAGAGCTGGTTGTACTGGTAGTAGCAGTACTAGCAAATCTTGACTGTCCACTCCTCCTGGAGTCTCCAGAACCAGAAACAAATCTCCTCTTGCCAGAGGAACTACTGCTCGAATCACCCCCAAACCTCTTCCTACTCGCAGTCCACCGCTGCCGAGTAGCCATCAGATCGTTCTCTATCAGACGAGCTCTATCCACAAGCTCAGAAAAATCAGAAATACGAAATTGTACCAAGGGCTGCCTCAGACTGTCTCGTAGTCCCCTCAGAAATCGATAGCACTTCTCAGTAGAAGTACTCACCAGCTGCGGAGCATATCGGGTTAAGGCAGTAAACTCTTCCTCGTACTGCATCACCGTCTTGCTCCCTTGAACCAGCCTCAGAAAACTCTCCTGCATCTGCTATCGTGCAGAAGGGGGAACAAACCAAGATCGGAATACC
>NW_021508143.1:0-234 GCF_001605985.2 Dendrobium catenatum | reverse complement strand
CTAATTTGGACTATTTATACAAAAGACAAGAAAAACCACCCAAAAATTGCAAGTTTTCAATTTTGTGCGCAGTGGATCGTCCTGTACGATCGTGGATTGTCCTGGACGATTTTACTTAAACGATCTAAAACGACCCTATTTGAATATGTGTACGAAATTCCTTCGTACAGCTGATCGTCCTGTACGAACTAGGTTCATCCAATACGAACGGTTATTACAAGGTCGGTTCTAGAA
>NW_021508142.1:0-501 GCF_001605985.2 Dendrobium catenatum | reverse complement strand
ACAAGCAGCTCCTACAACTCCTTCCCTAGCGAGCCTGCTTCATGGTGTCGATTCATGTTCTTGTCTTCCATTCCCGTCCTACGCTGCCGACTCCAACAAGCTTCGTCGGTCCCGATTGCAAACCCTATCCCCAACAGGTCCCATTACATCGAAAAATTATTAGGTCCGGCACCGGACGTAGAGATACGTCCAATGTCCAATAAAATATTGACATGTGGAATATACACGTGTCCACAAAATTTTAAGTCAAGCGTACGTAAAGTGCAGGTAAAGCACATGTAAAATACAGGTAAAACGCAGTTAAAAAACACAGTCAAAGCACAACCCACATGGTAAATTTTAATTGCATATATGGACCTATTTTTAGGTCCGATGTCCGGACCTAATAATTTCCCCATTACATCACGATATATCGTGGTCCTCCAAACCCAGCTCCAACGACCTTCGTTAGTCTCGTTTGACGGCCCCAACAAACTCCCATCAAGTGATGCCAACTCCAAT
>NW_021508141.1:0-1446 GCF_001605985.2 Dendrobium catenatum | reverse complement strand
GCCGCGTTGAAATTCTTAGACAGCCAAAAAAAATTGAGAGGAAGGCATGCTACATGGTCAGAATTTTTATCTGCATTTCAGTTTGTGCTCAAACATAAATCGGGCAAGGACAACCAGGTGGCCGATGCGTTAAGCCGGCGTTATGTTCTACTGCAGACAGTGCAAGCACAACTGGTCGGGTTTGAGGCTATCAAGGAGATGTATGCCGCTGATTCAGATTTTGGGGAAATATGGAGAAAGTGTCAACAAGCTCCTTATCAACTGTTCTACCTCAAGGATGAATTCTTGTTTAAAAGTTCGAGTATCTGTATTCCGGATTGTTCGCTGAGGTTAGCTGTAATCGCCGAATGCCATGACGGGGGTCTGTCTGGCCATTTTGGTCGAGATAAAACTCTGTTCCTTACCCGCGAGAAGTTTTTCTGGCCAAACATAAAAAGAGACGTCACTCGATATATCCGGAGTTGTCAGGTATGTAGGAGAGCTAAAACTACTCTTACCAATGCAGGGTTGTATTCGCCATTGCCCATTCCGGTGCGGCCGTGGGACGACGTTAGTATGGACTTCGTGGTGGGATTGCCGCGAACGCAGCGGAATAAAGATTCAATCATGGTCGTGGTAGACCGATTTTCCAAAATGGCCCATTTCATTGCTTGCCATAAGACCTTGGATGCCACCCATATCAGTGATCTGTATTTTAAAGAGATCGTTAGACTCCACGGAATTCCGCGGACCATCGTCTCCGACCGAGATGTTAAATTTCTCAGTCACTTCTGGCGAACCTTGTGGGGAAAATTGGGCACCCGGCTGCAGTTCAGTTCGGCTGCCCATCCTCAAACGGACGGTCAGACAGAAACTGTGAACCGGAGTCTCGGTAATTTGCTGCGGTGTTTTGTAGGGAAGAACTTGAAGAAATGGGACCTCATTCTCCCTCAGATTGAATTTGCATTTAATCGCTCCATTAACCAGACGACTGGCCATACTCCGTTCGAGCTTGTATATGGTAACAATCCTTTGACACCTCTGGATTTATTACCTGCATTATCTGTGTCCGTTTACAGTCAGGACGGGGAGCGTCGCAGCGAGGAGATCAAGAAGCTTCATCAGCAAGTGCGGGATAAGATTGCTCAGCAGAACACCAGGTATCAAAAACAAGCTAACAAACACCGGAGATCCGTTGTCTTCCAGGTGGGCGATATGGTCTGGATCAAGTTGAGGAAGGAACTATTTCCCCCTGGGCCGTTTGGCAAATTGAAACCCAAGGCCGATGGACCTTTTAGGGTGCTCAAGAAGATCAATGATAACGCCTACGAAATAGAGCTTCCGGGCGATTACAATGTTTCGGCAGTCTTCAATGTTTCCGATCTCACACCCCATGTCGACTTAGAAGACATTTCCCCACCCCGGGTGAATGACGCAGGAGCTACTAATGTTGTGGTGTAGCTTAGT
>NW_021508140.1:0-217 GCF_001605985.2 Dendrobium catenatum | reverse complement strand
TCTCCCAAGTCACGAAGCCTTATTACTCTAACCGCTGCCCGAATCTTTGGTGTCAATCCCTTCATGAAGTTTTCCTCTAGCACCGTCTCAGAAAGGCGGTCCAATCAGTTCGCAAGATACTCGAACCTCTCCTGGTACTCTATCTTTGAATCATCCTGCATCAAGGCGAAGAACTACTCGTAGAAGTCTCATCCCCTGCCGGTTTCAAAATGGTTTG
>NW_021508139.1:0-439 GCF_001605985.2 Dendrobium catenatum | reverse complement strand
GAGGTTTAAGGGGGAATGGAGGGGATCGGAAGGTGAGAAAATTGAAAATGCCCATTTTTGAAAGGGAGGATGCCTATGGGTGGATCTACAAAGTGGAGATGTGCTTTGTGGTTAACGGCTTAACGGAGGAGGAGAAGTTATTGGCAGCGGGCTTGTGTCTGGAAGGGAAGGCACTCTCTTGGTACCAGTGGAGAGATCAAAGGAGACCTATCCGGAGCTGGGGAGAATTCAAGGACAGTTTGTTAGAGGGTTTCCAAACTGACCGGGGAGGAGATTTCTATGTGCAGTTCTTTGCCCTAGTACAGGAGGGGTCTGTGGCGGACTACCGAGAGAGGTTTGAGCATCTGGACAGCAGGGTAGAGCGCTTGTCCGAGACGGTGCTGGAGGGCAATTTTATGAAGGGGTTAAAAGCCGAGGTGTGAGCAGTCGTGAAGGTCCT
>NW_021508138.1:0-439 GCF_001605985.2 Dendrobium catenatum | reverse complement strand
TAGTGGCAACGACGTCTGATGGCCAGTCATGGTCGGTTAAAAATAGCTGGCTGTGGTAGGCCGGATGGTAACCAGCAACAGGCTATGGTCATCTGGCGACGATGCAGGTGGAAACCAATGGTGGCATTGGCAATGAGTTTGCAATGTATTTAAAAATTTTCCAAATATGAGGAATTCCAAATACATTGAATTTGAACTAAAGGGTGAATTCCATTTACTTCAAAATTTTACTTTTCATTCCTTTTTCTTCAAACCAAAGACCAATATTTTCAAAACCTCTACATTTGGAAAACTTTACACTCCTAATGTAGCAAACCAAACAGCCCCTATATAAGACTCAATGAAGTATATCTATGCAAACTCCACAACTATTGAAGACAATTTTGAAGAAGAGAAAATATGATTTCTTTGTTTAGGAAAAACTTACATAGAACATTAA
>NW_021508137.1:0-1270 GCF_001605985.2 Dendrobium catenatum | reverse complement strand
CAAGCATAGAAATGTTGAAAACAGGAATTCGACTGTTCATAGAACTGATTAATTATGACTAACATAACTAATCGTTATTAAAAATAATTAGCTTTAAATTAATTAATAATAATCAGTTAAGATTAATGATATTAATCAAATATGAGAGTGATTAATTATGATTAATATAACTAATTATTATTAACAATCATTAATTCAAAGTCAATTAAAATTATTAACGAATAGTTAAGATTAATGATAATTAAGCAAGGTAAAAAAAAAGCATGAATCAGATTGATAAATTTGCATATTTTGTACTTGACTGTCGTCTGATTTCTTCAGAAGGATTTGAGCAAAATTCCTGCTAAAGGATCTAAACATGATCACACATGATTTTAGCATCAGAAATGAGTTGGATTTAAATTAAATCCTATTAATAGGATTTATATAGGAATGGATAAGCTTTCTAGCTTTGAATTAAGTCCTATTAAAGGAATAATCAAATCCTTTACCATGAGATTTACATGATTTTAAATGAATTTATGATTCTTCACAGGAATCAACTATAATCAAAATAAAATCTTGCAAACAGGATTTGGGAAATGCAACATCTCACGGCCAATAAGATTCTTTGCTTTTGCTTTTCTTGACTTTGTTGCCCAGCTGAATGACAGAATCACGAGGCCATAGAAATGCAGGAATTAAACATGACATGTGCAAGATTTGTTAAGAGAGCACGTGAATAATAAAACAAAACACTCAAAACAAAAGAAAAGACTACCTTTATCGTGAGGAATTATTTCGTTTATCGTCGTTTCTCCCAATCAAAATGTTATAACGTCCACTTCGATGGGAAAGGATCGTCGTCGGAGGAGCGGGTAGGTGGAAACGAGAGAAACAGAAGCGGAAGTTCTGACTTGTGGGGAGATCTGGTGGATTTCTGGAGGCTCGAGCGTGGATTTGCACGTGGAAGCGTTGGATACAACCCTGGCACAGTGGCTGGATTCGAGCGCGAGAGAGAGAAGTGTCGGCTTGGGGCGCGGTTGGCAGAAAACAGGTGAAAAGAAAGAAGGTCAGAAAGCTAGGGTGTTCAATCAACTGGAGATTGGATGATTAAAGGCGAACGAAGCAGGGAAATCGGCAAAACTTCGATGGCGTGTGAGGAAATCAGAATCCAAGCTGGAGACTTAGGGCATGCCGGCGACAACTAGAGTTGGTGAGATCTTGGAGATCGGAATCTGAAGGCAAGCGTCGAGCAACTCTTGAACGGGCAGGACTTGTGATTTCAACG
>NW_021508136.1:0-2113 GCF_001605985.2 Dendrobium catenatum | reverse complement strand
TATACAAATCTAGCAAATCTTCATGCTGTAAATTTCTAGTCATTTGAACCTGGTTCATAACACTTTTGGGTTCTTATATTTTTTCATATCTAGACATCCAATTCGGCTATAAATTTGTTAAAACTAGAGTTTAAATGGTCTTATATTTAATTTAAATATTATAACAAGATTTGTGCTTGACTATATAACTTTTTTCGATGAAGGAAAAAGACTTCATATGGGACGATTTTCTTACTACTTTCTAAAGCATTTTTTTAGCAGAATTTTTTTTTTAATAAATTTTTGTAGTAAAACGTAACTTTAGAAACTAGTTAAAAAAATGTCTGAAATGAAACTTAAATATCATTGATATACTGAGGTTAATACCAAATTAAACAACATCGCTAAACAAAAATTTTCAAATCCTCTTGCAAAAAACAAAAGATTATGTAAACTTTTGAGCATTCAAATTATTATTATAGAAATAAATGAACGTATGAGCTATTGGAAATAAAAAATCTTTATCTCATCTTTATGCACCTTGAGTTGGTTTGCCAACCGTCATATAGGCTGTCAGTATTTCTAAACTACTGTTGTCACATCTCAATCAATCATCAACCTGACAGATTTGTAGTAGGCAAAATTTTAAAAAGGAGCACAGTTTATAAATGTTTTAAGGATAGGAGTATGAAAATAAAAAAATTTAAAATGGAGCTTAAAAGTGAATAGGGATCACGTTTTGTGAAGAAAACACAAAGCAGGAATTCATTTTCTATAAAAAATGCAATCGAGCTTCACATTTTTCGTATAAAATGCAAGGCACGTGTGCGCTTTTAAAGAAAATGCAAACGAACTTTGTATTTTCTTCATTGCCAGACCCCTACACGCGAAAAATCTAGCGAATATGATGCGAACATGGCTTGCCTTTTCTTCATTGCTGAACCAGCCTACGTGAGAAATCAGGCAAAATTGATTACGGGAATGGTTACCCATGATTGCTTTGTCCGTGAAGCACCCAGCCGAAAGGGGAAAAATTATTTTAATGCTTTATTTTGCTTATAAATAGAAAGGAAATATAGAATAGAATGCTTGGTTGTTAGAAAATGAGTTTAATGGAATGGTTGAGTAAATTAAGGTTAGTATTTACAATTATTTTTAAGATCTTTTAATTCAGTACATAATTTTGCAACTAAATAAATGTAGATATTTATAAGAGTATATGTTGATTTTTTAGAATATTGTTGAAAATTTGATGTAAAAAATGTTTGAACTTTGACATGAAAAGTTGGTAATATTGTTGAAAGCAATAATTGTTAGAATTGAAATTTTTATGTTTTTTATATTGAATTTTTCCCCTCAAATTTTTCGCTGGAATTTTTCTCCCAGTTTATTATCGTTGCATTATGGATAGTTTGTTTTAATATCTTTCATTTGTGCAATTTCGCTCAGTATATTATGAATAGTGCAGCTAAAACTTGTGGTAATGTTGATGAAATCAATTTAACCATAATTATAAAAATATTTGGTAGACAAGAAGGTAGCAAAGAGATTAAGTGAAAGTTGAGTTAGATAGAATAAATTAAAGTTATATAACTAAAATAACTGATAAAAAATGTATAGATTTAATTTTGCTAATTATAGATTAAGTTTATTGTAACATTAAGTATATTAATATATCATTAGTATATAAAATAAAATAAACTTAATAATTAAATCAAAAATAAATATTATTATTTAAAATAAATTAGATAAAAAAAATAGGTAATAAATAATAGAAGCAATCAGTTAAATTTTCATTAGAGAATGTGAAACCTTACATAGTATTATATTCCAAATACAACGAACATGAATGAATAATTAATCAAATAATTAAATATTTAAGAAAAAGATATAATGAATAATTAAAGCATATTAAATAGTAACATTATTATATAAAGTATATTTATGTGAAGGAAATCAATAATAAATAATTTAAAATAAATAATTATTACATATTTAAGGTTAATCCAATTATACTTTAAACGAAATCTACATTTAAAAAATTGCATCAACTTAAATTTGAATTGTAATAATACTAGTTTTTTTGTTAATTAAAATATTTATACATTCTTATCATTCATTTAAACTTTAAACT
>NW_021508135.1:0-324 GCF_001605985.2 Dendrobium catenatum | reverse complement strand
TTTAATTATTATTATTATTATTATTGATAATCATTATTATTTTAAATATTTTTGTTATTGTTTTATTATTATTGCCAACGTTTTGAAAATCGGATTGGACCGGCCGATTCAACCGGTTAAACTAGTACCTGGCCGGCCGGCCGGATTGGTTTTCCACTAAATTCGGGTAAGCAAAGGACCGAATTTGAACCGGTGTGACCGGCGGTCCGACCGCGAAACCGGTGAACCGGAAATCGGGAGAGAACTGACCACTTAAGCTTAAACACAATTTTCAGCCGTTTGATTGAAATCATGCGGTTTTTGAGGTTTTAGTAAAACGTGTAA
>NW_021508134.1:0-352 GCF_001605985.2 Dendrobium catenatum | reverse complement strand
TTTTTTTTTTTTTTTTTTTCGAGAGAGTACTTGGGTGGTTGAAGTGACATGGCATAACCACTTTCTTATTTCATGAAGGGTTGGGTGATGTGACTTCATGATGGTTGAAATTGACTTGGTCTCCTCCTTGGCCTACAATTGTAATGATTTGTAGAAGTCTTTATGTGTCTCTCCATCATTTTAAAAGGCAAAGGAAACACCATGGTTGGCCACTCCAAATATTGGTCATGCTTGAATGATCTCAACTTGTTCATTTTGCCATGTGGTATAATGATGATATTAGATGCAAGATGGATTTATGAATTACCCTTACATCCCTTTACATGCTAAAAAATACATAGCCTAACAAATA
>NW_021508133.1:0-727 GCF_001605985.2 Dendrobium catenatum | reverse complement strand
ACTAGACCAGCCAATCTCCGAAAATCTTGATTTGTTTCCGATCTGTCGCGTGATTCATCTAGTCCGGAGTAATGACCGCCTGTCCGAATTAAGCCTGCTAGCCGCTTGCTCTTGCCCGGATTCTGGCGAGAGCCCTTTAAAGGTTGGTGCCTCTGCGTTAGGCTGAATCAAGTGATGCTTCGTAGTGAACTGCTCTAACCTTCTCAAAACAGCACTGCATGCAATTTGGTGCCATAGCGCTACCATGACATTGTATATCGAACTAAGACAGGCATCGTGTCACTCAGGTAGGCGAAATGGCACTAGAGATATTGGAGCCGGGGCATTGAATTATTTGCAAAATGATAGAATGTTTCGCTAGCACTACGACATTTCCAAGTGTGGATCTGGGGTGATGCTGATGTTGCAACACTGAATTTTAAGTTACAAAATTTCTGAACTCAGCACATATATCATTGTATTCTAGAGTGGCGCAAGGCATTGTTGCATTGTTGATCGTAGCGACGCGGTGCTAGTGCAGACTTTGATATTTGTGTTTTTTAATTCCCTGATATATTTCTGCACAATATCAGCTAAGGCTTCGTTTGTGACGGCTTTATTCCTGCTTCTTTGGCATTCGAACTCCTCTCCTTCCCTTCTCTCTTCTCTTTCATTCTCTTCTTCTTTCTCCAACAAGCAGTTGGGGGATGAGAGGTGGTGAAATGAATATAAATATTTTATAATTTAA
>NW_021508132.1:0-430 GCF_001605985.2 Dendrobium catenatum | reverse complement strand
AAATCTTCTTTACCAACCATCGTAACTGCTTGTACTTGTAAGCTAAAGTAATTTTATGCAAACATGTTCTAACCCAGTTTATTAAACACTAAAATAAAAATGAATACAAGGAATCAAATGGGATCCCTCCAGGATGAATAAAAGGATAAAATACCGTTGAATCTGAGAGAGGAGGGGGGATTGGGGAGAGCTGCAGTAGCTAAAGGTCCCAGTGGTTCAAAGTGTAGTCCTATTCAAAAGCCTGGAATGAAGGTGGGGATTGCTGAATAGTCAACATCGGAGTGGCCCTTTCCTGGGACCGTTAGTGGAATCCATGGTGGATGCCCATGTGAAGAATAATGATTTCATGTTACTTAATACTATAGTACTATAGTACTCGCAGCTTCCAAACCTCACTAAGGAGAGAGAGAGAGAGAGAGAGAGAGAGAGA
>NW_021508131.1:0-974 GCF_001605985.2 Dendrobium catenatum | reverse complement strand
CACTTAAAACCTATACTTAGGTGGAGAGTGGCTGATGCAACTAAAATCAACGTGTTGGAGGATAGATGGCTACTTGACAAAAGCTTAAATGAATGGCCTTTAACTGCAAATTGTAATGATCTTGATGGGCTGTATTTATGTCATTTCATTACAGAGCTTGGTACTTGGAATTTGGAAGAGTTAAGGAAATTTTTTACTAAGGAAGTTATTGAGCTAATTCAGGAGGTAAAAATCATCAAGGAGTTGAATGAAGACTTTATGTAAGAAATCAATTTTCCTTCTGGAAAATCCATTATAGCCCGAGCTGTTCTTGCTTCCAGAAAAAATAGTTACAGTGAAGATAGTATGGGGTTTTACAAATGGTTGTGAAAACTGAAGCTTTCTACTCGATGTGAACTTTTCTGGTGGAGGATTAGTAACAATTCCATTCCTACAAATGATTTTCTAAAAAGGAGAAGACTTAGCGATGATGAATGCTATAGAAGAGGATGTCTTGAATGTGAAAACCTGGAACATATAACTGTTAAATGTAAAGAATTGATTAAGATTCTTAAACAGTTACAAGGTTGGGGGCTTTATGTTCCAGTTTTTGAATCATTGGCTGAAGGTTTAGTTGAATTAAAGATCCTTAACACTATTGCTCCTAATAGTGTGAAAATTTATTGTGAGACGGTTTATCAGAATTGGAAAAACAGAAATGCTTTTCATCATGGAAATCCAGCCAATTCAGTGATTATTTCAGCAACTAATGTACTATTTTCTACTATTAACAATGTTAATACGGTTATTGATAGCTGGGGTGCTAACCTTTTCAGAATTCTTGGCACCCTCCACTGCAAGACTAGATTAAAATCAATGTGGATGCATCCCTTATGTCTTCTTATTCGGCTGGAATAGGAGGATGTTTTAGAGATCATAAAGGAAGATTGTTGCTTGTATTTGGAGAAAGGAAAACTCATTGGGATATTGCTCAT
>NW_021508130.1:0-203 GCF_001605985.2 Dendrobium catenatum | reverse complement strand
CACAGCAAGGTGAAGAAGCCTTTATAAAAACTCTTTCTACCACTACCCGGTGCGGTAGAGAACCGTCTTCCTTTTACGCTTATCCCCAGTGTTGGCAGAGAATAATCCATTCTTTCACACTCTCTTAGTGTGGGCAGAGAACCCTTCACCCTTTCATACTATCCTAGTGTGGGCAGAGAACCCTTCATCCTTTCACACTCTCC
>NW_021508129.1:0-582 GCF_001605985.2 Dendrobium catenatum | reverse complement strand
TTTTGCATTGAAACCACCTTTCACCAATCTCAGGTGGGTAACGATTGCTTTTGCTGTAGGGACAGGTCTTTGATTGCCGGTTTTCAATATTGCCATCTCAATCAACGGGCACTGTGGGGATTGTTTGTAGGAATCTGTGCATTGAGATATTGTAATGTACTTTGACTCACTTCTGACCATACAAATGCTCTTGTACTTTGAGTTTCTTGCGCAACGATTCAAGTTTGTTCTTTGGTTCAGTTCAATATCATTTTCAAATTGAGATTGAGTTCACTTGAGTCTGAGTTAGTTGCACAATTTCATTAGCCCCTTGCATTCAATCTGATCCGAGTTCAAAATACAAGTTCAAGTGATATGTCCTCTGCAGTCTTTTGAGTTCAACTGCTTATTCAGGATATTCTGAAGTTCCTGCAAGTTCAATTTTGTCCAGACTGATTTGAATTTGGTTCAATTTGTCCCTTTTTTTTTATTTCATTTGGCCTTTAGGAGTCATTTGAGTTTTGTTCAAATTTAGGTCCTCTGCTCGTGTTCAATCAAGTTTGACGATCCACAAGTCTACTGTTCATGTTCATTTGAATGCAG
>NW_021508128.1:0-207 GCF_001605985.2 Dendrobium catenatum | reverse complement strand
TCACCATTACCCACATTCCACCTGGTAATGTTCTTTAACTGTTTACCCCCATCAACAAGAATTTTCCAAGCATTTGAGGAATAATTCTTATGAGTTGCAATCCTCAAATCATCTCCATATTTGTGCTTTATAACTTTATAGCAAAGAGAGTTCTCTTTTTGATAAAAATCTCAAGCTAACTTGGATCTCAAAGAGCTAACACGCATT
>NW_021508127.1:0-278 GCF_001605985.2 Dendrobium catenatum | reverse complement strand
ATGTTTGATTGTTTACCTGATTGTGCAATAGAAATGCATCTTTTTCCTAGCTTTCTTTCCTTGCTTTTGTTTGGGTGTGGCTTGGACTTCTGATGCGGTAGGCTCTTAGGACAAAAAAAAGATTTTTACCCATTAAAATGTAATCAATCTAAAAATTGATTTAGGCTCCATGATTTTCTAACAAAAAAGAAACATGCATGGCTCCTTTCAAGAAGCCAAGTTTTCTAAAAAAAATTAAAATAATCATGCATGGCCAAATGTGTTGCATATAGAAAGCC
>NW_021508126.1:0-284 GCF_001605985.2 Dendrobium catenatum | reverse complement strand
CTATGAGTTGATGCTCTATTCAAGATATGGACTGAGGCCTTCACAGCTTCACCCTAAAATATGCAAGGTACACTCTTACTCTTGAGTAAGCATCTAGCCATAGACATAACAGTTTAGTTTCTCCTCTCTACAACACCATTTTGCTGCGGTGTGTAGGGTGCAGTAAGAAACCTCTTTATGTCATTTTCTTCACAAAGCTTTTTAAATTCAAAAGACTGAAACTCTCCTCCTCTATCAGTCCTCAAAACTTTAATCTTCATCTCAGATTCATTCTCCACCATGAT
>NW_021508125.1:0-253 GCF_001605985.2 Dendrobium catenatum | reverse complement strand
TCTTTATTAAGACATCTTGTATAGATTTATAAATATGAATAATTTTGTATAATAAGTAGAAGGTATTTTTACCCTTCTCAAATTCTATGAATTCTAATATGGTATCAGAGCCAATGGCCTTAATTGACGTCGAAGAATGATCTTAGATCATCGGAGGAGGAAGAGAAAAAGCTTTGAGCATTCGAGACTTGATCGCTATCGACTCTGTGTACGCCGAAATCGGGACGGACGATTCCCCACACGCTGAAGCCGG
>NW_021508124.1:0-353 GCF_001605985.2 Dendrobium catenatum | reverse complement strand
AATTGAGTCAAGATTTCCCTTTGAGAATCAAAAGACGACCATCCCTCATGAACAATTCCTTGCCCATGCCATTTCTTATCAAAGAAGCCATGTATGACATCCAAGATTTTACTATGATCAGACAACACACTTCCATCTGTATTCTTCAAATAGTTAATTCCGTTACCTCTTCTTCTAACCGAAGCCATAGTGTGGAAAAAATGGGTGTTCCCATCCCCCTCATCAATCCATTTTACCTTGGCCCTTTGTTTCCACCAAGTCATAATGCTAGCCAGAGTACTATTCATCAACTGAACCTTATATCTCAAAGATTCCTCCTGAGCTTCATTTAACCCATCTGGTAAGCATTCCAT
>NW_021508123.1:0-217 GCF_001605985.2 Dendrobium catenatum | reverse complement strand
AGAAATTTCATGATATTAATTGGAGATTAAATGATACCCAATTAGTGTATGCTTATAGCCAAATTGAGCATATCAAAGCGACGAATCTAATGAGCTTAAGATCGCTAAATTCTGACATCAATGAAGTACCAAAATTTGAGAAAATGTATATGATTAAGAAAAGATAGAATGCTTTAGATTCAGCCTATATTTTAGAAGAGTGTGACTCATTAAATTA
>NW_021508122.1:0-282 GCF_001605985.2 Dendrobium catenatum | reverse complement strand
TGTATCATGTAAATATATATATGCAACATACATTGAACACTATGAGATGCTTATAATCAATGCAAACAAAGAGGGCAATTCACTTGCAAGCAACATTGGTGGATATATTATAGATCTGATTAGTCTTCTACATACACCAGCGTACATTCAACACGTCATATGTAAGCCCCTACGGGCTGCTGTAGAAGACTCATAGTGCACCCAATCTAATGTCCACAAGCAAGATCCAAGGTGATTATATCAAGTACCAAGTGTTTATGAGTTACAATGAGAAGTTTGATT
>NW_021508121.1:0-213 GCF_001605985.2 Dendrobium catenatum | reverse complement strand
GTTTTCTGAAGAAAATAAAATTTTAAATTACGTTTTTCTTAACAATTATAAAAACTGATTATGATTTTAAAAATTAAATTAAACTAATTTTACTTTTTACTTACATTGTTTCATTGCTTATTTGTTAAATTATACAAAAACTTATTAGTAAACTTAGATAAATTTATTATTACTTATTTATTAAAATCTTTATTAAAAATAAATTAAATATAT
>NW_021508120.1:0-339 GCF_001605985.2 Dendrobium catenatum | reverse complement strand
TGTGGAGGGTGGATGGGTATTTTTGTTTTAAGTGTTTAATTATTGAATTTTTTTATTTTTAAATATCTCACCTTTTAGTATTTTCTCACTGTTTTGAATTTTATGGGCGTTTAGATGGCATTTTAAATGCTTGTGACCTCTCCAGTTGAGATTTCTTGTCAATATGACCATCATCGGGGTAACTTTGAAGTTATTTGTAAATACTTGTATTTTGTGAAAGTTTGAGGGCATTTGAAAATATATTAACCCATCTGGTTGAGATATACAATCAACATAGCCATCATTAGGGTGTTTATGGGTTGTTTCATTTTTGTTCAATAAACCTTGTCGACTTTGTGT
>NW_021508119.1:0-346 GCF_001605985.2 Dendrobium catenatum | reverse complement strand
CAAATAGTATAAAAAAACTCTTTTTCTCTCACTCTTATGAACTTTGTCTCTCCGTATCTCTCTCTTTCTTTCCCCCCTCCCACTCTGCAACTTAAAAAATTTCGCCCACTTAACTCATCGTCGCTCTTCTGGCTTTGGCCAAGTACAGAGTAATTAATTAACGCGGCTTCGTTGGACTCCTACAAAAATTTCTTGGCCAAATTTGACGATTAAATTATATATATGATCAAAAATTTTAAAAATAATTTAAATCTTTAAATTTGTTTAAAGTATCAATTAAATTTATATTTTACCAATCTTAGTACAAATTTAATAACATTACCTAATATTTTGAACTAAATTTTTC
>NW_021508118.1:0-307 GCF_001605985.2 Dendrobium catenatum | reverse complement strand
GTTATCACCCGAACTCTTTCTTTCCCGCGCTTGCTCTATTAGGTGTTCACGGTCGATTAAGCTCTCTCTCCCGCGGACAACTCCGTGCGTTTTTCTATTTGAAGTTTCCTCTCCCAGGTCGATTACAGCTCTGCGCGCTCTCTTTCCTGCGAACGACGAACTCCGTGCATTTTTCTATTTGATGTTTCCTCTCCCAGGTCGATTACGCTTCGTTCTCTCTCCTCTGTGTTTGCTGTTGTCGGAGGGCGAGAGCGAACAAAAACAAGAGGTAAACTATGCAGGTAAATGAGAACTTGAGGACAAAAAG
>NW_021508117.1:0-246 GCF_001605985.2 Dendrobium catenatum | reverse complement strand
TTAAAATTTAATTAATTATATTTATAAAATATTAAAATTATTACTATTTTCATGAAAAAAAAATCAAGCTATAATAAATTTTACAATAATACTTTTACAAATATATTTTTCTTTGTTAATCTTTTCAACGGTGAAATTAAGAGGATTTTATTTGTCACTTCAATTATTTATTTCCTTTTATAAGTTTTTTTTATAAATTAGGGAGCAGATGACGGTGGGTGGTGGGACCCACCTGGGCGGCCCCAT
>NW_021508116.1:0-304 GCF_001605985.2 Dendrobium catenatum | reverse complement strand
CACTACTACGTTTTTATTGTTCACTGCTGTGCTTTTATTGTTCGCAGTCACAAAATCGAAAAGCTCTTTATATCCAATCCCGTAATAATCTTTTATGTAATGTGATCCTCAAATAGGAAAATTTATTCACAATAAAAAGATCAAAGTTCCACTTAATAAAAAAAAAATGACATTATTAAAAAAAATTATTGAATTATTTATTTTGTTTCAGAACCAGTAAGAAGTAAGAAAAAAATTGTTTTAGATTATCCTGATACAATTTTTTTTTACAAAATCATTGACGATTCAATTTGATGATTGCACA
>NW_021508115.1:0-271 GCF_001605985.2 Dendrobium catenatum | reverse complement strand
GATGTGTATTTACTATATATTTGTTGCATATGTGATATGAATAAGATGCGTATTTACGATCCTTACTACGTATTTACAAAGGAAAAATCGAAAAGAAATTGAGCAGAGAAAAGAAAAATAAAATTCCCCAAAGCAGTCTCGTTTGTTAGGTCATTGAATCCCTTGTGCCATGCCATTTTTCCTAGAAGTGTAAGAGATCTTCTTACGCATGTTATGCATAAATTATGCATATTGAATATGTATTTACTGAGTATTTTATTAAACACAAATG
>NW_021508114.1:0-289 GCF_001605985.2 Dendrobium catenatum | reverse complement strand
ATATTTGGCTAAGGAATGTTTCATCTTCCATTTGTTTTATAATAAACTCAAGAAAATAATTTAGCACTCCCATCATGCTCATTTCAAACTTATTAATCTTTTTTTCTTTTAATTCATCACACTAGGTTTTATCTGAAGATCCAAACAAAATGTCATCTACATAAATTTGAACAATAAGAATTTTATCTTTTACCCTTTATAAGAAGAGGGTGGTGTCTGCACTACCCTTAACAAATCCTCTACCTAGTAATAATGAGCTGTCTTTCATACTAGGCTCTAGGTGATTGCT
>NW_021508113.1:0-563 GCF_001605985.2 Dendrobium catenatum | reverse complement strand
TCGATCCGCCTCGAGGCTTACGCCTCGCCTCGCTTAGGCAAAACGCCTCGATTCCCGATTTCGCCTTTTAAAACATTGGGCCCACCATGGGTCCCCCCCCCTTTCATGTTCCGTCTGGAATAGAAGTGGATCGGTCCAGCTAGTCCCTCCTGGGCCGGCCTTGTTGATACTTGTTCAATATGAATTAGGTTGTTAAAGCTAAGCTTATGTCCCAGCGGCTAACCAAGAGGGGGGATGAATTGGTAATTAAAAATTTACCCTATTTTAAAATTTTATACTGAAAATTTACTTTAATGAATTTTGTAGAAAATGTTTTTCAACCACAAGTTAAACAATAAAACAAAAGGCAGTGGAAAATAAAAAGACACAAGATTTATAGTGATTCGGTCAAACACGACCTACATCCACTTGCACTAATATCACTAGTGACTCTGCTTTTGCACCCACAGCAGGCGGAGAAGCCTTTACAAAACTCTCTTCCACCACTACCCGGTGCGGCAGAGAACCGTCGTCCTTTTATACTCTTCCCAGTGTTGGCAGAGAACCGTCCGTCCTTTCACACT
>NW_021508112.1:0-436 GCF_001605985.2 Dendrobium catenatum | reverse complement strand
ACAATCGCCAAAAAACTAAGAAAAGCAGGCAGTCCTACATGCAATCAATTCATCACATCAAATATAAATTATCTAATTAATAAATGTCCATAGGCAAAGTTGCCTTGCTTATTACAAGCCAAAATTTTGCAGAAAGTAAAGTGGCCGGGCACCACTGACTAGATTCTAAACCTAGTAATGACGCAAGTAGTTTTGAGTGGGATACTCTCAATCTTCATATCTTCAATATTGTTCTTCTTTGGACTCCTTTTCTTCAAACTCCTTGGATTCTTCGTGGTAAATTACCCAAATGGATAAGAGGGCAGTTCCCTTTCAAGGGGAAGGCCACTCTTTCCTCTTTGGGTATAGAAAAAGTGTGATCCAAATTTGGATTTCCAAATGGAAAAAGGAATACTTCTCGAAAGGGCATCCTTTCCTCTTTGGAATCCAAGCTTTG
>NW_021508111.1:0-398 GCF_001605985.2 Dendrobium catenatum | reverse complement strand
AAAAAATAGTTCAAACATTTTGCATTCAATTGGGATAAATCTCTTTCATCAAAAGTCCATTCAATAAAAGCAATTTCAGTTTTAACACCATTAATTTCACGAGAGGGTGGAGAATAACCTTCTTTGATAAGCATCCACATGCGATAATTCGTAGATTGTAAAAACGTTGACATGCGGAATTTCCAGAAATCAAAAGGTAAGTTGTCAAATAATGGAGGTTGTGTAATTGAATAACCTTCCGTAGTGTTTCGATTCCCAAAGTTAGCCGTGGATCAGATTCAAAAGCTTTTAAAAACTTATTTTATGAAAGAAGCTATGATACCACTTGAAAGTTTGTTGGAGATGTTAAGCCCTATAGAACTTGCCCAAGCTAACCAAGAGGGGGGGGGGGGGGGGGA
>NW_021508110.1:0-239 GCF_001605985.2 Dendrobium catenatum | reverse complement strand
ATAGGAATCACTTGAAATACTCAAGTGGTACCTATCAGATGACTAATAATTTTTCAATATATTCTATCATATACACAAGCAAAAAATTCTATGTTATTATCACAACATAAAGCTACTCACAAGAATTCTTACAAAGAATTAAATGAATAAGTAAAAAAAAATTATAAAGTGTATTATTGCGCATTTACGAGTCCTCGTCAATTTTAGAATATTAAGAAGTGGATAAGATCAGTCCAATT
>NW_021508109.1:0-286 GCF_001605985.2 Dendrobium catenatum | reverse complement strand
AAGAGTTTGTTCTTCCCTATTATTGTTGTTGTTCGTCGTTTTTCTCGTCTCTTTCTCAAGTTCGTCCGTAGAAGTCCGTCGAGTGTCTATTGTGGGCGAAGGGTATAGGCTCCCTGTATTTTTCGCCCGCATCATGAACTTTAGTTCATTTATTGAACTAAGGGTTAGCTCATTATGAGCTTACATTTTAGTTCATTTATTATCTTTTAATTAATATAGTTTTATGCTTGTTTAATGTTTGTCTCTTGCAATTCCAAACCGGCCTTTGGAATTCCAAGAATTTGTT
>NW_021508108.1:0-322 GCF_001605985.2 Dendrobium catenatum | reverse complement strand
TGCTATAAGTAGTGATTAAGGGGGGATTTCTAGGGTTATGCAAGATTGGAGTTTTCTCTTAGCCTCCTTAGTTTCTTCCTCCTGTTTTTTCTAGGGTTTGTAGTGGGAGATCTTGTTCTTCTCGAAGTGGACAAATTGTATCTTGTTTCTCTTGGATTTTGAATGTAAAGGGTCTTGTTCTTCCTCTCATCCCTCGTGTTGATTTTTTCTTGGATTTGGAGGAGAAATTTCATCTTTGGAAGAGCATTAGGGCAAATCCTAACTTGGGAACCCTAGGGCGTATCAATCTCCTCACTCACCTCTCTTGTTGATTAATTCTTTT
>NW_021508107.1:0-313 GCF_001605985.2 Dendrobium catenatum | reverse complement strand
CCTTCTGTTAGCTTGAGCAAACACCACAATGTCATCGACATAAAACAAATGAGAAACTTTCTCAGCATTTCTAACAATGCTTACTCCCAAATGTCTCCCCCTCTGCTTGATTGCCTTAGACAACAATTCAGAGCAAATGATAAACAAGTAAGGTGACAAGGGGCATCCTTGTCTAAGGCCACTCCTTGCATCAATCCAATCAGTTCTGCTCCCATTGATCATCACCGTAAATCTTGGCCGAGCAACGCATTGAATCACCCACTGTACAAACTTATTAGAAAATCCCATAAGCACCATTACTCTTTGCAAAGTA
>NW_021508106.1:0-367 GCF_001605985.2 Dendrobium catenatum | reverse complement strand
CGTATATGTTCTGTAAGCAAATATGATTTCTGAATTTATGTACGATATAATTTGTTCTGATCTGTATGATATGATTCTGATACGATTCTGGCACGATTCTGTTTTGTTCCGATATCTGATTTCTGTACGATTTTGATTCTGTTGATTTGATCTGTATGACTCCGTACTGATTCGATATTTCTATTCTGTTCTGATTTGATATACGATTCTGTTTTGATTTCTGTACGGATTTTCTGTCTGATGTGTTTGATGTGGATTCTGGAAGTTTTGATTGGAGGTTTGTCGCTTTACTGAGCTGTTGAGCTCACCCTTGTTTTCTGGTGGTTTTCGGGTTCTGGGAAAGGGAAGGAGGTCCAGGACTAGATTT
>NW_021508105.1:0-244 GCF_001605985.2 Dendrobium catenatum | reverse complement strand
ATTTGTCCCTCTTGAATCTAATGAAAATGCAATATCTTCTATTTTAGTGAACTTTCATCATTTAATTTTTGATATGTGATAAATATTATTATTATTATATATGAGCATTTTAACTAGTTTATATTAAGTTTCACTTGGTGATTTGGCTTATATGACATTTTATATGAAATAAGAAAGGAAAATATTAACTGTAAAATGATCAAGTATTACTATATTGAATTAGGATATGAGATACATCATACAT
>NW_021508104.1:0-1928 GCF_001605985.2 Dendrobium catenatum | reverse complement strand
GATTATTATAAAATATTTTTAAAACTCAATTGTACATTTAATAAATGAGATGATTTGAAAATTTAAATTGATAAATGTTGCCTAATGAGCTGTGTTAGCTTACTATTGTTTCGGCTTTTCGTTTCAAGGTATGATAAAAGGAAATGGTCAGTTGAGTAGCAATGTCAGGGTCAGATCTGAGCCTGTAGAGGTATTTATTTCTTTTTATTTTTGTACAACTCTGGCTAATTTTATTGCTGTGTTATATGACTCAGTTTGTAGCCATGTACTATAGTTGTATACGCATTTTGATGATAAATGAAAAAAAAAATTGTGGATAAGTTTATTTTCAATACGCTGGATGTTGTTAGCATCTCTAAGCTAATTGCTGTTTTGAAGTTAATTTGGATAAAAAATCTATAAAAATTTTAAAACTTAATCTTGGGGTTTGCATTTCACAAGCCAACATAATAGAACATATCCAATCTGTGGGTCTTATCTGGTTGGGTTGTGACAAGCCATGACTTTGAACTTTACATGAATTAATAAGAACGCGAGGGATATATAAGCCAAAGCTCCTAAAGATGAAATGATATCTAAGCTCTATGAACTAGAAAATTCTCAAAAGAAGCTACAAAAAAATCCTTGAAACTTTTTAAACGATAAACACAACAAAATGGGATAGCTAGGATGTTGGAAAGTCAAAGGGATTGGTCAATCCGACATTAACTTCAAAGAAGTCCATAATATGAAGTTATCCTTGTCATTTGGGTTTCATATGATGGAAATATCAAAAAGATTATTTTCATTGAAGTTTTTGCAATTCAATTTCTATATGAAAATTGTTGATGGTGATAGCCTAACATCAAACCATTGAGATTGAAGAGGATGACACTAGGAGTCTGCAGGTGCAATATGACAGTCAATTGGGCATCATAAGAGGAAGATCAATACAATGGAAGCTGGATTGTTGGATCAAATTCATATTACAGCGAGATAATGGTGAATTTGAATATTTAAATTAAAATTAGGATAATTTTGACAGGAATTATAAGTTAATTTGGACTTATCTAGTTGGTTATTTGTAGACATATTTTTCTTTTATATAGTGGAATTTATTTTTGAGTGCATTAAATCTTATCCATGTTATAATTGCTTATTTAAAAGGCCTTAATTCCTGCAATTAAATGATAGAAAATAAAAAATATCTCTAAAAAACCTTTCCACTTTCCAATTCCTTCAGCTCCACTACAAGCCGCTGTTTTAATTGCATTGATGCTGCAGTTTTGCTGCCCAGCACTGTAGCAAAACACATCTAGACTAGCTAGTACACCAGTGTACTGTAGGACAGATAATGTAGCTTTGCCAATCAGTTGTACTGCAGCAGCTACCCCCGCCCAGTTTTCTTGGTGACGCTGCGCCGGTATCCCGTGATTTGTTGTTTTGATGTTTTTACAGAAAACAGGAATTGTTACAGCACAGTTCACCACAATTGCAGCGCTTGTTCGCCGTGCAGTAAAGGAAAACAACCTAGATTGCTATTTTCAGCAATCAAGGAAAAGAACCCAGCAGTTTGCTTGCTATTCGGTGAAGGAAAACTTAAAAACAGAGAAAAATTAGTCTAAAGCTATAAGGAGAGAATAGCGAAGGAAAATCATCAATAGAGTGAAACAGCACTCAAGGTACATTTAATTGATTCACAGATTAATAGAGAACCTCTAAAAAAATTCGTAAACCTTTTCAAATCCATTATATTCTCTCAATGTGGCCATATACAATAACATCGTCAGGTTTGATAGATCACCATTCCTTACTTTTACACTCTCATAGGACTCAATACCTCTCTTGTAATGTGGGAACAATACAACAACAACAACATCAAGCCTTTATCCCACTACGTGGGGTCGCCTACATGAATCTTTTTTCTCCATTGTGTCCTATTAAAAATC
>NW_021508103.1:0-648 GCF_001605985.2 Dendrobium catenatum | reverse complement strand
TTTCATAAGATTTGATTCCTGGATTCACATCATTTTGTTTGTAGAGGATCACTCCTTAGATCATTGTTAGGCTATGAAAGATGCAGACTCTACCCTTCATGTGCAAAGGATTGAGTCTTAGATAATTATTAAGCTACAATCCCTATTTACTCTACCCCATATGTAGAGGATTAGGATTTAGGGGCTATTTGGTTGGGATATTTTAGGGTGTAGAGTAAATGCATCGATTTGGAAAAGTTTGGTGTTTGGTTGGATGAATAGCAAATCCAAGGTAAAGTAAATGCAGTGTATTTCATTCTAGTTCATTTTTAAGGTACTCTACCCCATATATGGAGGATTAGGATTTAGGGGCTATTTAGTTGGGATATTTTAGGGTGTAGAGTAAATGCATCGATTTGGAAAAGTTTGGTGTTTGGTTGGATGAAAAGTAAATCCAAGATAAAGTGAATGCAGTGTATTCCATTCTAGTTCATTTTTAAGGTAAATCGTTCTCACCCAATTTTGAAGCAGAACCATTTACACCACTCCAAAGCTTATTTTACCACCGCCAACAGCCACCGTCTCCATCGCAAACCCACTTCCTACTGCTACCCGCCGTCGTCCATCACTGCCTCATCCGCCAACGACCGACTGTAGTCAGTCACTGTC
>NW_021508102.1:0-387 GCF_001605985.2 Dendrobium catenatum | reverse complement strand
GCAGGAAATGATTCTAGAGAGAGGAAGTGGAGTTAGAACATGGAGCCAATTTTGTGTCAAACCAATCAAGAAAATTGTTCGCCTTGGTGTAGGTTACCGATACT
This sequence comes from Dendrobium catenatum, assembly GCF_001605985.2. NCBI lineage: Eukaryota > Viridiplantae > Streptophyta > Magnoliopsida > Asparagales > Orchidaceae > Dendrobium > Dendrobium catenatum. The sequence continues at coordinate 283 of NW_021508102.1, read as the reverse complement.
TTGTCTTAGATTTCAATTTCAACACGTGTATGAGTACTTATAGAGTTTTATTTGATTTGGTTGAAACAAATGCAATTTTACTAAGATTTAGAAAGTTTTTATCATATGACTTTTCATATATTGTAGAATATAATATTTTGATCACGTTGATAGAAAACATGCGAATATTCACTGAGTGGTTTGATTCGTACAGTATTTAAGTCTTTATGTATGTTGATATTTCTAAAAAAATTTACAGTACAATAAATACTTCAAAATGATACTATTAAATATATATATATAT
>NW_021508101.1:0-223 GCF_001605985.2 Dendrobium catenatum | reverse complement strand
GCATCCAAAGTAATGCTTGATTTTACGGTATGTCCCAGAATGTGAAGTTAATATGATATCACGTTCAATGAAACATGTACTATCTCCTTCTATCCATATTGCTGCTACTTGGGACACAGTAGGTGTATTATAAACTCTTTGATCTATTCTTACATCAGATCTAAAGCATATTTATAAGTTTTCCACCATATCTCTATTATTCAATGATCTGAAGAATTGAGCG
>NW_021508100.1:0-226 GCF_001605985.2 Dendrobium catenatum | reverse complement strand
TGAACTATCCATGCATGTGCCACCTTTCAAAAAAAAAAAACAATTATTTGGAATCCACGACCAGATTAACAAAATAAAGTCATTAATTCATAAATCACTAGCAACATTTGCCTAGCAAAATAAACTGCAAATGGTCAGGTCAAACGCCATTAGATCATCTGCATTAAAAATATATATATTTATTCACCCAGCTTTTAAAGAATTGCATAGCATGAAAACAAGCCAC
>NW_021508099.1:0-396 GCF_001605985.2 Dendrobium catenatum | reverse complement strand
TTAATTCTAATTTTAAATTAGAATGTTTAATTTTCTGGTAATATTAATGTAAAAATAATTATTTTCGAATTTTTAAAATAATTTTAACTAATTTTTTTAAAGAAAATTGAATTTAAAATCATTTTAAAAAGAATTCCCAATCATTATCAATGATTGAAGGCTGATTGGCGGCGGGTGCAACGCGGCAGCTCTAGATTGGTGGATCAAAACGCGCGGCGGCCCCACGCGCTTTTACTTAACCCAGTCAGCAGGCTATCTACGCCGTCGGATGAGATCTAACGGCTGAGATCAAATCCCGCCGTTCAATCTCTGTGGAGGAAGATCAAGCGGCGGACATTAGATCCCGCAATTCCAAACGGACGGCCCAGATCTAGTTGGACGGCGGATCGAGCTAGC
>NW_021508098.1:0-494 GCF_001605985.2 Dendrobium catenatum | reverse complement strand
AGAAGTAGAGTGACCCCAATCGACCCAAAAAGAGCCGAGGGTTTGGATCTTGTTGACTCAGATTAAGTTTCATTAAACTGAACTAGGTTCTCCCTTGTAGAGATTTTGAATTAAAATTAATTTCAAAAAAGTTTAAGTTGAATAGAGAAATTTAATCTTTTCAATTCTTTTGCATAGAATTTTCTATCTGATAAGCTGTCTATGCACGATAATAAATCTAGATTCAAAATTTTACAAAGTCAAGCTATTAAGGGTGATCGGGACCTTTGAGATTTAAGGATTTAAAAATAAGGAAGCCTATTTAACTTTTTTTTTTGTGACGTGCTTTGCACATCTTTTTATTTCTTTGGCGCACTTTGTGCCGTTTTTTTAAATGCACTTTGTGCATCCTTTGACTTTTCTTCTCTTTTTTTTTTTATAAGAGGACTTTCTTTAATACCTTAACATGATAGCTCCTTTTTTTTATTTTAATCCAGGATTATATCGCAAGTATA
>NW_021508097.1:0-374 GCF_001605985.2 Dendrobium catenatum | reverse complement strand
AGGGGTTTGAAGAAAAGGAGTCCAAAGAAGAACAAGAATGAAGACTTGAAGATTGAGAGTATCCCACTCAAAATAACTTGCATCATTATTAGGCTTAGAATCCGGGATGTTGTCAGTGGTGCCCGGCCACTCTACATTTTGCAAAACCCTGGTATGTAATAAGCAAGGCAATTCTACCTATGGACATTTATTAATTAGTTAATTTATATTTGATGTGTTGAATTGATTGCCTTTAGGATTACTTGCTTTTTCTTAGTTTTTTGGTGATTGTGTGCCGCTTTTGTTTTCGCTTGGATACGTGAGACTCGTGAGGGTGTGAAAGTTTTCTACTAAAAATCTTAAATGTCTAAAATTTTAGTAAGTCTAAATAACAT
>NW_021508096.1:0-277 GCF_001605985.2 Dendrobium catenatum | reverse complement strand
TAAAACTCCCTCGCCAGAATAAAAAGAAATCGCGCGGAGGGGAGGCCGAGGCCAAATTTTTGGAGCCCACAGATTTCTGGCGACTCCGCTGGGGATTGGTTTCTCTTTCCATCTCTAGCTAGTCATTCATAAGCTATAGTAGCAATTATTACAACTCGTACTCAAGATTTTGAGCCTTTCAAAATGATCGTTTAATGATTCAAAACTCTGAATTTTCTAAAATGGTAATTTGACAAATTTATTTGGCATTCAGTAGAGTTTTAAAATTATTTTTATT
>NW_021508095.1:0-215 GCF_001605985.2 Dendrobium catenatum | reverse complement strand
CTACCAAGAGGGGGTGAATTGGTATTTAAAAAAAAAAATTCCATCTTTTATAATTTTAAACGAAATTAAACTTTAAAGAATTTTTTTTATATAAAAAGTTTTTCAACCACAATTTTTAAAACACAAAATTAAATGCAGAAAATAAAAAACAGTAAAATAAAAACACACACGATTTATATTGGTTCGGTCTAAACCAGACCTACATCCACTCCTAG
>NW_021508094.1:0-1063 GCF_001605985.2 Dendrobium catenatum | reverse complement strand
TAGTAATTAAGTCAATTGATTGGCACCCCAACCAATGATCCTGCCAAAAGAAATTATTACAACCACAAAGGCCCCAGAAAATAAAATGCTCAACACTCCATTTTACTTTGCAAAGATGCTGCCATACTTTGGAGTTTCCTTTGTTAAAACAGCACATGGTGAGATGCATCTCATCACAATAATTGGCAACCATTAAATCAACACAAAGTCTTAAGTTAGCAAAAAAAGTTGTACCATAACATAAAAGAAAAAGCATAGGCCAAGTCATTCATAGAATTACACCCAAAGCCCCTTCTTCCATAGTACCACAACATTTGTCCCAAGAGGGCAAGTGAATTTTGGAATTGCTACTGGCCTCATTCCAAAAAAACTTATTTAAAATCTTATCAATATTATTAGAAACCACCTGGGTAGGAAGTAAAGTTTAAAAATTTTAAATAGGTAAAAAATAAAGAACACTTTTGATAAGAATTAAATGACCTCAAAAACACAAAAATTTAGAATCCCAAGGAAAAAGTTTCTTTTGCACAACCGTAATTAAGTCATCAAAAAGAAAAGTTTTCTTTTTACCCTTAAAAAGAGGCACCCCAAGATACTTCAAAGGGAAAAGGCCATGACTAAAATTGGTTAAATTCTTAATAGACACAATAAAATAATTAGGGAATTTCTTAGCAAAAATAAAGCAACACTTATGTTTATTCAAAGAAAGATCACAAACCATTTCAAATTGGTGAAAAAACCTCAGAAGTCTATTAATCTTATTCATCGAAGCATTCATAAAAAAATGATAAAATCATCAGCAAAACATAAAGGAGATATTTTAAAACCACCGAAGGTTCTATAATATTAACTAGGATACTTCTCAAAAAGATTGGAATGACCTCTAGAAAGGTACTCAGCTGCAATATTGAAGAGGGCAGGAGAAATAAGATCACCCTATCTCGGCCCATGAGAGGTTTTAAAAAAACCACTGCTCTTGCCATAAATAATGATTGAAAATAATGGACCTTCAATGCAATGTTTAAAAAGATTGATAAAATTTACACCAAAGCTAAACAACTTC
>NW_021508093.1:0-267 GCF_001605985.2 Dendrobium catenatum | reverse complement strand
TTCTTACAGTCACTTGATTATCGTATGTGGATCTTAGACCAGAAAGGATATACAAAGTCAACTAGATTAGCTGATGGTGTTAGAGTTGAAACAACTTTTGCATACTGGATAGTAGAAGAATGTGACTTAGCACAACTAACGCCAAATGCTTGAATAATTTCTTTTGTGCTTTAAAATTGAAAGACTACATGCAGGTTTTCACTTACAAAAGTAGAAAGGACATATGTGACAGAATTTGTATAACATATGAGGGGACTAATGAGGTTA
>NW_021508092.1:0-1684 GCF_001605985.2 Dendrobium catenatum | reverse complement strand
GAGTAGCCTAATCTTTTTCACCATCCTCATTAGGTGGTGTTGAAACTTGTTAAATATGAATTAGGTTGTTAAACCTAATCTTATGTCCCAACGACTAACCAAGAGGGGTGAATTGGTAATTTAAAAATTTACCTCTTTTCAAACTGGTTAAAATTTTTTGAAATTTTTAAAATAATTTTTCAACCACAGATAAACAAAACAATAAAATAAAAAAGCAGAAAATAAAAGACAAGATTTATAGTGGTTCGATAAAACATGACCTACATCCACTCCCTGAAGTCTCCCACTTCAGATATTACACAATTACCACAAGTGTCTCTCCTTTTTTCCCCACATCAAGGCGGAGAAGCCTTCACAAAAACTCTCTTCCACCACTACCAGGTGCGGCAGAGAACCGTCATCCTTTTACACCCTCCAAGTGTTGGCAGAGAACCGTCGGCTGTTCACACTCTCCAAGTCTAGGCAGAGAACCTTTGTCCTTTCACACTTCTCCAAGTGTAGGCAGAGAACCTTCATCCTTTCACACTTCTCCAAGTATAGGCACAGAACCCTTCGGCTATTCACACTCCTCGAGTGTCGGCAGAAAATCGGATCTTCTTGAAAGATCTTCTCATGAGAAATCTAGAAGGATAAGAGAAGAGAGTAAAGTAATCACAATTCATAAATGGAGATCCTTACCTTTGAGTACCAAGTGAACCCTTCACGCTCTAGTAGAACTCTCCTTCAAACACTCCCTCACACTCTCTCCTTCAATCTACCTTCAGTTTGCACAAAAACCAATAAATAAAAAGATTTCATGATAGTCTTAAGTTGACCTTTTATATGAAAGACACGAAAAATCGTCTAAAAATTCCAATTATTCAAAGCTGTGAGTTCATGATCGTCCCATACGATCCGATTTCGTGCGTACAAATAGTGTAAAAATTATTGCGTACAACCTCAATGTACATGGATATGAACTACCTTCGTACCCGATCATCGTCCTGTACGATCATGGTTTGTCCGGTATGAACCATTATTTCCAAGGTTCATTGGTACGAAAAAGTAGACAGATTACAAGTTCAAAGAACAGAGAACATCGTCCAAGGATGAAGGGGTTATTCGTTTGGACGAAAAGTTCAAACTGAAAATCTAGAGGAGATCGTCCAGGGATGAATGGGATATTTCGTCTGGACGAACAGTTCAAAGTGAAAATCCAGAGGAGATCTTCTAGGGACAAATGGGATATTTCATCTGTACGAACAGTTCAAAGTGAAAATCCAGAGGAGATCATCCAGGGACGAACGGGATATTTTGTCTGGACGAATATGACTTATAAAAAATTTTGCTCACCCGCTGTTCGTTCCATTTGCTCTTGGAGGAGTATAACCGACATGATTTTCCCTTACGAACATACTTTGTCCTGTACGATTAGTTTTAAAAATTGTGAATTTTAAAGCTCTCCCCCAATGTGTGTGTGCTGAGTTACTTAATTACAATCACACTCTCTCAGATTCAAGCAAAGGTAAAATACAGACTCCATGTTATAAAATATTTTGAGCAGATCTTGATTTGAAGTCTTCAACAATTTGGAGTATGATTTCTCTGAAATGTTAGTACACACAAGAGCCAAAAATAATTATTCTAAAATGTGTTAGGAGAAAATACTAATCAAAATAATAATATTTGGAATCATCAAAACATA
>NW_021508091.1:0-216 GCF_001605985.2 Dendrobium catenatum | reverse complement strand
GGGGATTGGTTTCTCTTTCCATCTCTGGCTAGTCATATAAATGTTATAGTAGCAGTAAAAATAATGGTATTACTAAGCTCTATACGGTGAACATCAGGATGTGACATTTATTTCTTATATCCAAAGATCCATCACTGAAAGGTCCCGATAGAGCTAAAATCAATCATCTATTATGATGATAAAACAAGTAAAAAATCAAGATATATACGGTGAACA
>NW_021508090.1:0-525 GCF_001605985.2 Dendrobium catenatum | reverse complement strand
GATAACTGCTATCACTGAGTCCAAAGATCTTAATGTTCATTCTATTGATAACCTCCTTGGGTCACTCATTGCATACGTGCAAGGAGTGAGCCAAAGGCAAAGTGATGCAGGTGAAAAGAAAAAGGAGCGGACGGTGGCATTAAAAGCTAGCAACTTAGAAAGTGAAAGCTCTGCAGGGGAGGAAGACGATGAGATAGCATTCATGACCCGACAGTTCAAAAATTTCCTGAAGAGAAAATAGAAGCGTCATCAGAACAGCTGGAATAAAGGTAAGAGCTCAAGGTCCAATAAGGTTTCATCTGATATAATCTGTTTTAAATGTAGGAAGCCAGGTCACCTTCGAGCCGATTGCCCCAATCTGAAGAGACAACCAGCTAAGGAGAAAGGTGATGAGAAAGCCAAATACAAGAAAGGAAAGATGAGGACACAAAAAGCTTTTCGGGCCGACTCTGCCTCAGAATCGTCAGGGAAGAAGCAGAGGAGGAGGAAACTAATTTGTGTCTTATGGCTAACGATAACCTTGAT
>NW_021508089.1:0-222 GCF_001605985.2 Dendrobium catenatum | reverse complement strand
TAGATGCTGATTTTCCTTTTACTAATACAGACTTTTTGAAATTCAGGTTAACTTCCGAAGAGGGAGTATCAACTTCAAGTAATTCTAAATTAGTAGATCCACTTGAAACTTCCATATCATTAGGAGCTTTCACGGAAATGGATGAAGGAAGAGCTCATATTGGTTCATCCACAAATTCTATTTCCGAACTAACGGCTTCCTCTATTTCTTCCAGTAATTGAG
>NW_021508088.1:0-548 GCF_001605985.2 Dendrobium catenatum | reverse complement strand
TGGAATGAACAATGAACAAAGCAGCCTGCTACTGAGAAGGGAATTACTTCAGCATTAAAGAACCCGAGCATCAATTCTAAGGAAAAGGTGGGTCAGCAAAGAACTTTAGATGAGCTTTAAACGGAGCGCCAAGAACTTCAAGGATCTCTAAAGAGAAGTTACAACTGCTCCAAAGATAATATGATACAAATGCCTTATTTTGTTGAGGTATTCAGCTGCTGTCTAGCAGCAATAAAAACAAAAAATAAAAAGTCACAAAGTTTAGCTTGAACAAGTAAATTTTTAGTGATCTATCGTGGTGAATTACTTCATTGAGAAACTTCCAGTGATTACCAAGCAATGATATGTTAAAACAGAATAGGTTGGGTGGAACATGTATCATAAATATATTGGATTCTTACAAACCAATGAAAAATATTGGTTAAGACCTGGATTTGACGGCTGATTTGGGGTGTTTTTTTACTCTTCAAATAATGCAAACCTTTCAGATTGGAGCGGTTAAAAAATGAATCTTGAGTCGACCTGAACCCAACTAAAGATCAACTACT
>NW_021508087.1:0-1567 GCF_001605985.2 Dendrobium catenatum | reverse complement strand
TTCAAAAATTCAACGGGACTTAAGTTAGGTTTAAATATGAAATAGGAAGTTCATGAGGATGAGTTTTATTATCCAGGATTAAATTGGAGAATTTAAAAGAAGTATCATTTTTACCATTTCAGGTCAATTTGGCGCGGCGGTCGGGTTCTTCCCACCACGTACCGCATCATTCCAGCTATTCAGACCATGCCTGCATGCTATTTATTTGCGGCAATTGCAGCACATGTAGCATCACGTGTGGGCAGTCATCCCAAACAAATCCTTCACCTCATCATCTCTAGCATCAAAAGCTATTTTTCATGAGCACAAGTCAGATTTAAAAAAAAAAATCCACTGAGCACATACACTAGTTGTGGAAATATACTTTCCAATCCCAGATAAAGAAGCAAACCTCTCTACACATATATTTTTTGATAAGATGTAGGTTCCATTTAAGCTCCTCCTGTGAATAAGATAACATAAATTATGAAGCAAACCAAGAAGAAACTTCTCATGATAAATTTTCATACATTATATGTTATTATACAATTATACAATGATACATTTTCATGCAACTAACTAGGACTTTTATCTTCCCTCTGATTTCCAAATTACTCATCTGCTTCAACAATAATACATTTTCATACATTATATGTTATTATACAATTATAAAACATTCACCCCACGTAGTGGGATAAAGGCTTGATGTTGTTGTTGTTGTATACAATTATAAAACATTCAACATGTATAGATTTCAAAGGTATGCTATATAATAATGTAAATAAAAGAACAATTATTCATTTATTATTTTAAAGCATAATCTAAGGTCTGCTATATATATATCTTTTATAACTCTTAACACTATAAAACTCAATCTAGCTACACAAAGATCTAAAATTTTTATATTTATATCATTCCTTTTATATTTTCCTTTATCGCTTTAGAACCATTTCCTAAGTACATTCTACTTTTTAAAGAATTTAAAAAGAAAAATTTATTTTTTAAATGCATATTATGAAATGGTGAACCCGTTGTTAGGTAGTTTATAATTATAAAAGAGATTTAAATGAACAAATAAAATTACAAGAGGCTGCTGAAATTTTCCACTTGATCTCTTGTGCACAATAAAAATATAAATATGAACATCTAGAGTGCAGAAAGTAAATATAATAAATAACATGAGTTTTTTATATGCAAGGAACTTCAAGCAAACCAAATAAAATAATCGTCCTAGTCTAAGCTAGAGTAGATTATCCTAGCAAACAATCTAAGCGTGTGTATTGGTTTATGTGGCTTGAATAGTTCCCAGGTTTAATTAATTTAAAAGTTGGTCTATAATTTTATTTAATTTTTTTTAAGGTCATTAAGGGTGATTCTAATTTAAGAATTTAATTTTTTTTTTAATATTTAAAATTTTGTTTTTAAGGGGAATTTTGAATTATACAATTTATTAATATTTAGATTTTTGTAGAACATATCGCTTGAGAGTAGAGTTATTAGATTTTTGACCTAGATGTAAGAGAGGTAAAGAGGCACGCACCCTAAAAAGACCTTGGTTAGAAAAATACTTATGAATGACCTTCATTTT
>NW_021508086.1:0-221 GCF_001605985.2 Dendrobium catenatum | reverse complement strand
CAATGGGAATCCGCCTATGCATGGGTTGAATAATGATCGAACTGTTAGGATTTCATGGAGACCGAAATAACAAATCGATCGTCTCTGAACGACATGCCAAATCATCGAGAAGAATTTTCGGAAGCGTACCTGAATCCATTGAAAAACAGAATTAAGGTCTTTCAATCTTCTACGTTTAGAGCGACGTTCTCCAAGAGAGCGAGAGACCCCTTCTTTTCACT
>NW_021508085.1:0-243 GCF_001605985.2 Dendrobium catenatum | reverse complement strand
TCCGGATCAAATTGGGGTCAAATCGGATAATGTAATAAATATTTATTATATTTTAATATTATAATAGTGACACAATTATTTATAAATATATAAATAGCAAGGCTTATAAAGATATTCAAGCTATTAAAAAGCAAGATCAAAACTATATTTATATCCTAGAAAAAAAATGAGTATAAAACAAATATCACAGATAGATTCATTATACCTATCTCGTATGGCTGGGCTGTCTCACGAGGAACATTA
>NW_021508084.1:0-547 GCF_001605985.2 Dendrobium catenatum | reverse complement strand
AAAGTCAACAATGCTGAGGGGAACTCACTATTATTAAAATCATCAAAAGAAAAACTATCAAGGACTGCTAATTTGGCACAAAAATCAGCAGGCCTATTACTATTTCTGTTTATGTACCAGAAGATCACCTGCTTGAATTCCATCAAAAAAGTCAGATCCGGCCCCTCCCAGTTGAAGTGTCCCTTGTAGCGTCGATCATTCATGTTCTGCAGCCATTTAATTGCATTGATGCAATCACCCTCTATAATAATTCCTTCAACCTCCATCATCTAGTCCTTGACAACATCTCGGACAGCAGCAGCTGCCAATATCTCCGCTTGACAGACATCCCAATGCTCCACACTTCTACCAGCAGCAACAAGCAGAGATCCCATATGATTTCGGACAACAATACCAAAACCTGCCTGATTAGAAAGTTTCAAAGCTGCATCCACATTAAACTTCAGCCAACCTGGAGGGGGGCGACACCATTGCTTAAAGGAAGACAACCCAATGGGTTTATTGATGTCCCATTGCTCAAGAATTGGTGAGCTGTAAGGCTTCGGCA
>NW_021508083.1:0-368 GCF_001605985.2 Dendrobium catenatum | reverse complement strand
GATATATCTTGAATTGAATTTTATATCTATTTGACGAAGTTACTATAAACTTTATCGGGAATACATTCCTTCCAATTCTAACATTCGAGATTAGTCAATAATAGACTAAGTCAAATTGTAGCTTGATTTTGTTTTGAAGTTTAACAAAGATTCAAACAAATGTATCATTGACATCACTAAGGATAGAACCCCTCATGTTCTAACATCCTAGTTCAGTCAATAATAGATTTAAATTTGTAAGTTATAGTTATTCAATAATGAATGAGAACATTAGACAATCTTCTCAAAACCAACTAAGGGATGTCCCTTAGTTTAGTTTCAAAAATTTAAATCTAAGGAAAGTGATTTTTATATCCATAAATATCATT
>NW_021508082.1:0-217 GCF_001605985.2 Dendrobium catenatum | reverse complement strand
TTAGGGTTACTTGCGAACTCAAGTATTTCCTATCACAATATTAGAAGTATAAATTTGGAGCATCGCCACCAATGAAATTAGAAGCAATATATTCAACAAGTTGAGGGAGTGCTGGGCTTAGTAGAAAAATATTTCCAATAGGGAAAAAAACTCTTTTAAAACGTTTATCCTATGCATTTCATCTAAGCAAGAATCTAGAACACCATCCATGACCTTT
>NW_021508081.1:0-211 GCF_001605985.2 Dendrobium catenatum | reverse complement strand
ACTCATCTCTCTGAAAGTAGTGAAAATATCTATGTATGGATGTATATATTATAGAATATAATTTAGCCACATAAATCATTATGATATGATGTTCTCTTTCTAGGGGAGTATATAATAGCCAAATGGTCTTAGGTTGATAGTTTTAATTCAACTTGTATGGCCATGATATGAAATAAATGAAATGATTAATAGTGCATGAATGAGCATCCCA
>NW_021508080.1:0-1507 GCF_001605985.2 Dendrobium catenatum | reverse complement strand
TTCCACTTAGCTCCTCCTCGACCACCGCCCGGAGTTCCGCCGGACCACCACCTAAAGTCGTAGATCCACCGAATCACCACCTGACTACCGGAGTTTCGTCGAAGTTTCACAGGACTACTAGCTGATGTCGGAGTTCCGTCAGACCACCACTGATGCTCGGAGTTCCACTGGACCACCACCTGACGTCCGGAGTTCTACCGAACCACCACCTGATATCGGTGTTTCGCAGACCACCACCTGATGCCCGGAGTTCCACCGGATCACCACCTGATGCCTGAAATTCCACCGGACCACCACCTGACGCTCGAACATCTGTCGGACCACCGCCTAACGTCAGAATTCCGCCGGACCACCACCTTACGACAATGGTATTTCTAGCCCTTGTCTTCTACCGATTACGGTCCTTCCGATCTCTGTCGCCTACTACGGTCCTTCCGACCACCATCGCCAGACAACGTAGTTTCTTACCTTTGTCTCCTGCCGACTACGATCCTTCCGACCTCCACCGCCAGACAACGATCATTCTGACCCCTGTCTCCTGCCGAATATAGTTCTTCTGACCTTCATCACCTACTACGGTCCTTCCAATATACATTGCCAGACAACGGTCTTTCTTACCCCTTGCCTATTGCCGACTTTGATCCTTTCAACCTCTATCGCTTATTACGGTCCTTCTGACCTCCACCGCCAAACAACGGTCTTTATGAACACTGTCTCCTGGCGACTACTGTCCTTCCGACCTTTGTCGCCTACTACGGTCCTTCCGACCTCCATTGCCAGACAATGGTCTTTCTGACCCCTCCTGCTGACTACGGTCCTTCCGACCTCTATCGCCAACTACGGTCCTTTCGACTTACATCGCTAGATAACGGTCTTTCCGACTCTTATCTCCTACTGACTACGGTCCTTCCGACCTCCATCGCCTACTATGGTCCTTCAGACCTCCGTCGTCAAACAACGGTCCTTCTCACTCCTTTCTCCTGCCGACTACGTTCCTTCCGACCTTCATCGCCTACTACGGTCCTTCCAACATCCCTCGTCAGACAACAGTCCTTTCGACCACTGTCACCCGACTACGATCTTTTTAACCTCCATCGCCCGTCGACTTTGGTATTGCCAATCAAATGAACATTTCAATACTAATTCTTCTAATTCCCACCCTGTAATATGATGCATATATTTGCTATATTAACCCAAGGCCTTCCTCCCAAGGAAGGGTCTCATTTGTAATTGACTACAAGTAATAGTGGATTCATTCAAACTGGGTTAAGCCCCATGATTTTCCCCCTTTTTCAGAGGTTTCCACATAAAAACGCTAGTGTTTCTTATGAACGATACACCCTCTCTTTTATTTGCTTGTGTGTTGGATCTTCGTACAAAGCTAAGACATTAAATTTTATATTTCTCTACCGCAACGAATATTCTAGGACGTAACAGTTTGATGTCGTCTGTGGAAACATCTTTCTTAAGTGGGGGTAATTTTTGCTCCAATATGTGAAAATCGTTC
>NW_021508079.1:0-387 GCF_001605985.2 Dendrobium catenatum | reverse complement strand
TCACATCCCCAAAATTGGAATTTTTCGGAGCCCACAGTGAAATCATATAATATTATTCATTCATAAATTCCTTTTGTTATTTAGTATTCGATATAAATATTTTTTGGCAATTAATTCAGTGCTTTGGGGAATTAAGATAGAAATGTTGTTTGCACTCAATCAAGTCATCAAAATCCAAACGTCTCAATGATTTATATCATAGAACCGTAAATGGCCCATCATCTCTTAATGATCTTGTAAATGCCATCTTACATAAGAAGTTAACAAATGTGCTATATTGTTTTTGTTGGCGCATTGTGTCATGCGTTAATATAAAAAAATATATAGTTCTGTTATTGCCTAACACGACTCTTCATAACACTAGTTGCTCTCTCTCTCTCTCTCTCT
>NW_021508078.1:0-256 GCF_001605985.2 Dendrobium catenatum | reverse complement strand
TTATCCTAATGAATTTTAGCTTTAGGTTTGATCTCCTTATTTTAATCTACATCTTTTAAAGTTTAGATTAGTTAAGGGTTTATTATTAGATTATTTGAACTTGATTTAGATTTGGTATTTTTTAATGGTTATAAAATATTAATTATAGTTAGAATAAAAATTAAGTGTTTTAGTGCATTTTAAAGGATTGAATTAAGATTGATTTTCATTGGTTGATTATTAATGGATTAAAGAAAACTAAACCTAGGAAAACATG
>NW_021508077.1:0-263 GCF_001605985.2 Dendrobium catenatum | reverse complement strand
ACATCACAATTGCAATAATAATATTAAAATTAATGTAATCTAAATAAGAGACATGAAATTGACAATCTTAATAATATCAAGTTATAAACACAACTTAAATTTAGAATAATTAGATTTTCTAATGAATTCAATTTTATGTTGCAGTTTAAAGTATAGCACTTATAAGATCAAAAATTTAAGGGTTTTTCATATAGGCTAACGAACATTTCAAACACAGAATAAAAATACTTAAACATCCAAAAAAAATCTAAAGCAATAAAAGA
>NW_021508076.1:0-351 GCF_001605985.2 Dendrobium catenatum | reverse complement strand
CCCCCCCTCCCCCCTTCTTGGTTAGCCTCGGTACTAGTTCATAAGGCCTAACATCCCTAAAAAACTTTCACCTTAAACTCTCACTATCATTGTGATGCTTTTTCTGATATAGATGATATGAATTTGATGGCTAAATGTTTTGCTAAAGATGATAATGACACTACTTTTATCAAGTTTAATACCATGAGAGATAGGAAAAAAAGAACATCATTTTATAATAACTTAGAACCACCCTTTTGCATACTTCTCATTAAGTTTTTTTTTATGTTTAATTATATTATTTAGAATTTTAGGGGCATTGGGTGTCCCACTTCTAGGTTAAGAGTTAAGAATTTATACCATATTTATAAT
>NW_021508075.1:0-306 GCF_001605985.2 Dendrobium catenatum | reverse complement strand
CTTACTTGTAAAGATAAAACATCAAAAATTTCTTAAACTCAATTGATGATGGCCTAATCTGAATTTTCTTCCATATGTAAATGAATTTATGCAATCATAACTGATTTTGAGTTATTTGGACTATATTAGAGGCATAAAAGAGTCGAAATGAGGTCAAGTCACCCCTTGCTTAAATTTGAGCTTAATTATTTAATCGAATCCGAGCTCAAGCTTTACTCTTCGAGCTCAAACAAGCTTGTTTATTAATAAAAGAGAGAAAATAATTATGATTCAAATAATTATTATAAATAAAAATAATAATAATAA
>NW_021508074.1:0-4212 GCF_001605985.2 Dendrobium catenatum | reverse complement strand
GGGGGACCCACAATGGGGCCTACACATTAATAATAGAGAAAGATTACAAGGTTCTTAAAGGGGACCTTCAGCTCACTACTGCTCGACTTAGCTATGAAAAAAAGTCAACAAAAAACCTAAGAGCTGATGGTCCCTTATACTATGATTTTACAAAAATTCCTAATAAAATTCTAGGGGTGCAAGTAGATAGCACCCAAAAAAGTAAGGCCATAAAGTAGACTTTCAACATGCACTTCCGATAAAAATTAATCAACTTGTCCACAAAAACTTTAGTCCAAAGAACATGCAAGAAATAATGACTATAGGAGATAGAGAAAGAAATGCAAAAAATGAAAAATAACATAGAGGAATGTAACTATATAAAATTTGAATCCAATTAGACTTATACAAAATGTAGGTGTAGGACACCCCTTAAGCAACATTAAAGAATAACCTTTTAATGGCCATCTCTAAGCTCCCATTACAAAACAAGTAATTAGAATACCAAATACTCAAATAATAGCTATAATAGAGAGGAACATAGAAAATATGCCACATTAAAGCATCAGGACTAACAATAGGTAGACCAAACCTGAGCCAAACAATGACTAGAAATTCAGTATGATAATCCATAACTAAAATCTAGGCTACAATAACACCAACATAAGTAGTACCTGGAACAAATGGAAGACAAGCAGCCAAAAGAAAGAAAATCCAACCAAGAAACCAAAAATTAATTTCCAAAGTAAACAAAAAAGCATTAGCAGTCCTCCATATGAAAGAACCAACATAAAGCCAAGAGATAACCAACCTACATGGATATTAGATAAATGATTATTTTGTTACCCATCCTGAATGATTTAATAAAAATTATAGGTAACTTAAGTGTGGTGAATTAGGATTCACTAATTGAAAAACAAAATGAACTCTAAATAACTAAATTTAAACCCTAAGTCAATTAAGACTCAAGCATGAAATACAAGCAATTTGAGGCCATCAAAGTCCTCCAAGGTCTTGAAATTAATTTTTAAAGTAAATTTATTTATACTTTAGAAATTTATTTTAGGTGATATAAATCTTGGATTGGATTGAAATTAGTGGCTATCTAACTCTTGTAAAGTAAGCTAACAAACCACATTAAATAAAACTCTAATGATCTATGAATTTGCATTTAATGTAATTTTAAATCATAGTTCAAATTATGACCCATGATCTTGAATTGCTTAATTGAAGCCCTTGAAGACTCCAAACTAGCTTAATTAATTTTGGAAATATTAGAGATAGGTCCAAGATTAAACCATACTAATTTGGAGTTAAAATGACTTATATTTGATTAATAATCTAAAATAATACTCTAGAGAGTATTTTTAAATTACTTTTAATCCATAGAAATTAGATTTCCAATCTTGTGGGCTTTTATTCTAATCCTCAAGACAAATCCATGGATTTTAAGCATGCATAATTTTAAGAAGTGTGTGAGGAGTTATATAATATAAATATTCTAGGTGATTTCTTTGATTTGTTTAAATTTAATTACCTAGTCAGCTCGTGTTTTCCACACGGTGCATTTTGATTGGTTGAGTAATCAAAATTATGGTAGTTTTAGATGGATCTAGATTAAAAGCTCAAAATAATGAGATTTTCAAACAAATAAGAGTTTATTTGATTATAGTTATTGAATGAAACTGACTACCTTGATTTCATCTTCTTCATCCTTCATTGTTTTGTAGACATAGAAAAAACTTGTTTCTTAGACATAGAGTATTTTTTTATTAGATTTAATAGATTACTCTATCAATCTTCCTCAAATCATTTAGGGAGAATCATCTAGATGTGAAATTCAATCAAAATGTTAGATTACCTTGGATTGAATGTTCTCGTCGCACTTGAGCAAGAACTATGAATTAGAGGCTTTTGTTTGATTATAACCTCTATGATGTGGACAATTGATGTTGGAAAATATTGGATTGAGTTCATCATCACCTCAAGAATACTTTCCCTTATAATGGTAGAGCTGGTGAAATGTTTGATTAGAAGTTGAACTTTGACTACTGCAAGATCATGAAAGCTTAATAAAACTTGCTGAAAACTTCTAAGGAATAGGATGGGGAGCTAGGAAATTAAAATAAGTGGTTTGTTGACTAATTTGGAAGCAAATGCATGAAATTTTTAATGGAAATTTGGAGTATTTTCATAGGAAACCTATATGAATAAAGCATAAATTCAATGAGGTTTGGCCACATCAAGCCATAAAAATTGTTGGGGACGTTGCAATGAAGTTTATGGAGTTATTCTTAAGAGTTTGAGTCCATGTTGGTGGCTCTCTAGGTAATTAGACTTAAACAACTTTAATTGGGTGGCATGTTTCTAGAACTTTGGCCATATCCTACCACCACCTGACCTAAGCCAGGTAGCCCAAGTATCTTGAAGGTTATAGAGTATAATGCATCTGAATGTAGGGCTTCGCCTGGCCTAAGTATGAAAATGGTTCATGGATTTATAATATTTAGGATTTTGGTCATCCCAATTGGCTGACCTAGGTTTGGAAATGGGCTAGGCTTACTATAGTAGATGCATAGGGTCAGGGTCACCTAATGTAAATATTGTCTTGGGCCAATTAGATCTAGGTTGAGTATTGGTTCAAGGAATACTTATTTTTCTAACTTGGGTTAGCTTAATTGGCTAGCCCCGGAAAGCCCAAGAGCTGAGTTGGCCAGGGTTTATTCTTGGTAACCCTATTGACAAACCTATAGTTTTAGGTTCCTTAGATCTACCAAGAGCATTTAGTTTTATTTTTAAAATCTTTATGGTTAATTTTGTCAAAATAGGTTGACTTTGTCTACCAGGATTGACCAGGCATTGGGGTTGGTTCCAACTCATTCTAAATTATATTTGGAACTCATCAAAAAAGGTTTTAGTTTAGGAAATGACTTATATGTATGAAATGTATTTTTAAGTACTCGATCGTTAATTTGGTTAGCCTAGTTTGTGAAGTCTTGGATTTGAGTCCAACAAACTTCAAATGTCATTTCACATTTGTTAGAAATGGTCTTAGGTCTTGGTAAGTTTGAGCTATATTGAAGTTTATTCAAAAGTTCAGTTTTGGGTTTTAGGGTTTAATGGATTCTTTGTCAACCAAGGTACACCAAAGGTTTATTTGAGTTTAGGCATTTATGGTTAAAGGTTTGGAAATGTTTAGAAGCTTTTGTAAAGTTTGGGTAAGCTTCCAAAGGATTTTTAGGGTTTAGGGTTCAATTTAATGGTCAAAGTCACTAATGGTAGTCAACTTAGCCAATTGAAGGGCTCATTAGATTTATGCATGATCATAAATGATTATAATATACCCAGGAGAGAAGTCTAGGTCTTGAATTGACTAATTTAATATGTTCCATGTTTAAAAAGTATCTAAGGTCAAACTAGGTCAACCATGAAGTTAAATAAGTTCAAATAAACATGATCATGGATATGATCAAGTTCAATAATTTATAAAGGCTTCCAAGGTAGTTTACATCAAGATTCCATTTTCACTGGCATGAGCTATAAATATTAGAAGGTTTTGAATGCTTACAATATGCTTTGGATTTTAGGGTTTAGATGGACAACAAAGAATCCAAACTGAAGAAGTAGACTCTAGAGACATCCCTAATAAGTACATGAATGATCAGACACTCTTCCAAAATAATTTCCTAGGGTTTTGAATCCATTGAAAATTCCCCTAAAAAGGGAAAAAGTATAAAGGATAAAGAGGTTTAGATTTGAACACTAGATTTTATCACTAGCATTTAAATTAGATTTGAACTATACTTGATTAAGGATTTAGTATTGATTAAATTTTATGAATGATAAAGGATATATGATTTATGGAAATTTTAAAATAATTAAAGTACTAATAATTAATTGGTTATTGTTAGATTATTGATAAAGGGTTTAGTAATTAATTACAATGCTAAAGCACAATGAAGAGCTACATTTATATTTTTGAATGAAATCTAATGATTTGAAAAATATAATTGGAATCTTGATTTAGGATTTTAACCTCATATAAATGTAACTATATCTTTTGTGTGGATGGTGTGATGGATCTGCCAGCATCCGATTGTAATGTAGTTTCTAATTTGGATTATGTGAATAGATTTGAGGGAAGTTTAGTTTCTTATAGGGTTAACTCCAAAAGCGGAGGAAAAAGGAAAAGGGGGGGCACGTGCCCCCCCTTAAAAAAGAATATATATATAT
>NW_021508073.1:0-2331 GCF_001605985.2 Dendrobium catenatum | reverse complement strand
CTTCACCATGGCTAGAATTGACTTTACTATTTAAACAGTCTTTTTTGAGGTGGCTAATTATACCACATTCAAAATAGAAATTTGGAATCCTTTCATACTCTATATTCTAAAAAAATCTTCTTGTGCTACCTTCCACCCAAACTCCAAGAGGGAGTTGTTCATCTAGTTTAATGCGCACACATACCCTTCCAAACTCTCATCTTCCCCACTGAAACATGTTCTCAACAATGAGGAGGGGATTCCCAACAAAGGATACAATTCTACAGACATTCAATTCATCCCAGCATTATAAGGGATGATTTGGCATCCTGATCAAAACAGGAGATGTCAATCCTTTTAAGGACGTCGGTGAGAAACTCGGCGACCATCTGTCTACTTCAATGATCTGTCCTCTAACAAACCATGGCCTATTAGCAAAGACTGCTTCCAATGACTATTGTTCATGAAATGAACATAATACCCAATCCATCCTTATTGTTGTTAGATGAAATTTCCCATAAGAAGCCCATTGCCTTCTCAATTTAGCACTAATTATAGGGAAAGGGATGTTACCTCCGAACACCTTAATCACCAGGGCATTATGTAATTTTTTTGAATTCTTTAATTCATCTTGCAAACAGAGCTTGACTGCTTTTCCTTCATTCGACAGATAATCACCAAGATTAATATTATCCTTCGTGCTCCAGGCATTTGGTCGAACATTATTGACAGGTCTTGGAAAGTTATTAACTAATCCTTCCACACAATCTCCCAGTTCACCTGAATTGTAGCTTCTGACTTTCACGAGATTCAGTCGAGTGTCTTCATTAACATCTTCAATCCTCTTATCCTCTACAACTGAATAAGAATCCACATTTGCTTTCTTCGATTTGAAGCTATCTTCAATTAGCAAATTTTCAGGAACATTTCCATTTTTAATTTCCTTAGCTGATTTGAAACCCACTTCAATTAACGAGCCAGAAAACTTTTTGATTACAAATTTCTCAAAAAGGATAGACGTCGAAGACGGAGAAGCTCCATCAACACTAATTTTGAAAATTATGCCGCTCTTGAATGACATTTTTTGTTTGTTCTCCACCAACACTTCCTTCCTTTTTCCAATAATTTCAACTTCATTTTTCTTATGAAGCAATCCTCCTTCATTGATGATTAATGGTTTTCAAAAGCTCTTCACATTTTTGGAGTTCTAAAATCCTGAATTTCCATCTCTGAAAGCTAGGGGAGATAATACAAACAGACGGGAAGGAACAACCGAACTAGAGGATGAACGCCTTACATCTTCTTGACCGCCGGCCATCAAAGGTCGGCGACCCTCCGTCGCCATCAGTAGCAGTGGAAAATCTACGGTTTAAGAAACTAGAATAGACTCTTAAAAAAATTCAAAATTTCCTCAGACTTTCTCTCACTACATTCTCTCACTACTTTTGGTTCCAACTAAACTTTGTCTCTTCATTCTTTTTGCAATATCCGAAACATCATTCCTAACAAATTAGTTAAATTCCTCTTGAATGGATAAGATCAAAAACTTATTAGATAGGGCTTGATTGATGTTAGTGGGTGAAATCATTGAGATAAAGACAGAGTGGTTTACTTCTTTCCTAAATCCACGCCTAGTTCTAATACCTTCAGAAGGGCCTCCTAAGATCAGTTCTTCAAGATGACTCAAAGAGTATCTCCAATCTCTAGGTAATATGTGTGTAGGTTCTACCCTTTCCTCTAGATTTTCATTTTCTACTCCTTGGGTAATCTCACCTAATCATTTAGTGCTTTGGGGATCTACCCTCTTCTCCAAATTATCAACTAATTGGGTAATCTCTTCAACATGATCTTTATCATCTACTCTAAACTTCTTAGGATCAAATTCATCAAATATTACATGAGTAGTCTCCACCACCACCAATGTCCTCTTGTTAAATACCCTAAAGGATTTCCAAACACTTAAATATCCTAAGAACACTCATATCCATCAGACAAATTTATTGGTTTACAGTGAAATTGCGCTTTCCTTGCTTTTGCGTAGCTTGATTGAGAAACATCTTTGGCAATGGTTTTGTAGATTTTTCTATGGTTGCTCGTGTGTTGGAAACCAATTGCAGTCACCATAGCCCTGGCTAAGATATTTTTTGCCGGTTTGTTCTTCTTTCCTAAGAGTGACTTCCCATTGTTAAGAATGAAAGCTTTACGGCCAAAGATATAGAGGTAGTAAAGGTTAGGTGTCCTACCCTTAATGATCTCGTAGGGTCTATTATCTAGTTTGGCTCTAACATTCGACCTATTCAACACATAACAAGCTCTGTTTACCGCTTCAGCCCAAAAGTTTTTTGGAAGTGA
>NW_021508072.1:0-278 GCF_001605985.2 Dendrobium catenatum | reverse complement strand
ATATCTTTAATTATTTGAATATAAGCATTATTAACTCATTTCATTTCAAGAACTCTCCATAGCATTTCTCTTGGAACTTTAACATATGCTTTCTATAAATCAATAAATATCATATATAGATCCTCATTCTCTCTATATTTCTGCATGAAATCTCTCAATAAATATATGACTTCCATAGTAGACCTACCCGGCATGAATCCAAATTGATTTTGAGAAACATTAGTATCATGCCACTACTATACTCCATAACACACTCATTCTCTACTGATTTAACATCT
>NW_021508071.1:0-472 GCF_001605985.2 Dendrobium catenatum | reverse complement strand
TTTTGGTGCCAGCTATAAATTTTTAAAAAATTAAAATAATCAAATAATCAATTTTAAAAATTTAAAATAATCAAATTATAACATTTTTTAAACAACAATAATAGAGCTTTTGGTGTAAATGTTGAAGGTGCAAGCCACGTGAGTATCTGCAAGTGGAGAAAATTCGATCATTCTTTTCTGGCAAGGTTTAAAGTTGGTGAAGTGGTAGCCACGCGATTTGATGTCATAAACCTACAGGAGCTTTACCATGCAGTGGAAGCCCTTAGCTATAAATAGCACTCACTCGGTCACCACAGCTTCTCATCCAACATTCCTTAAGCCGCAATGGCGACTAGCACTAAGTTCACGGCTTTGGTCTTTTTAGTTCTTCTTAGCATTAGCATTGCGATTTCCTCCGCCGCAAGGTCCTTGAAGGACATTCAAGGCGGCGGAGGAGGAGGTCATGGTGGTGGAGGAGGAGGGGGATCGGGTG
>NW_021508070.1:0-226 GCF_001605985.2 Dendrobium catenatum | reverse complement strand
AGAAAATCCGGGCGGCTATCCAGAAGGGAGAAGGAGGATTCAAAGGGTATCACCTAGAGAACTCTCTTTTATTATACAAAGGGAGGTTAGTACTACACCGTAACTCAACATTTGTCCCCATTCTTCTACGGGAGTACCACGATAGCCGTATTGGTGGATATTCGGGGGTGGAGAAGACCTATCGGCGGATGAAAGCCGAATTCTTTTGGAAAGGGTTAAGAGGAGA
>NW_021508069.1:0-208 GCF_001605985.2 Dendrobium catenatum | reverse complement strand
TAGCCTCATCTCCACCCCTTTGCAGATTCCGGTGCTGGACTCAATCTTCCCTGTTCCCATCATTACCCCATAATTACCAGTCTCAGTAGGTTCCATCCCTAGCTCCTCCGCCACTTGGGTGGATATGAAATTGTGGGTTGCCCCACTATCAATCAGAACAACTACTTCCCTCCCAAGTATCTTCCCCTTCACCTTCATCGTATGGCTA
>NW_021508068.1:0-316 GCF_001605985.2 Dendrobium catenatum | reverse complement strand
CCCAAAATAGCCCCCTTTTCCTAAATAATTCCCTCTAAGATTTGAATTCAAATTAGATTTTTTTTCCTAATTAATTCACTCCCAATTGTAATTAAAAAATTTCTAAATAATTCTCCATTGATTCTTCCTTACATAATGAATATCAACTCCCTGGGGCTTTTCCTAAATAATTCCATCTTAGATTTGAATTCAAATTAAATCTCTTTTCTTAATTAATTCCCTCTCAATTGTATTCAAAATTTTCCTAAACAAATTCCCCCTCTCTTCTTCCCCTCCACCCACCCTTGTGGGGCCCACTAGCTCAGCGGCCATCCAT
>NW_021508067.1:0-258 GCF_001605985.2 Dendrobium catenatum | reverse complement strand
AAAGAAGGATGGGAGTTGGAGGTTCTGTGTAGACTACATAGCTCTAAACAAGGAGATAGTGCCTGATAAGTTTCCTATTCCCGTGATTGACGAGTTGATGGATGAGCTATACGGAGCAGCCTTGTTCACCAAGGTCGATCTGAAGTCAGGCTATCACCAGATCAGGATGAGGAAGGAAGATGTGCAGAAGACGACCTTCAGGACTCATGAGGGTCACTACGAGTTTCTGGTGATGCCCTTTGGCCTCACCAACGCACC
>NW_021508066.1:0-208 GCF_001605985.2 Dendrobium catenatum | reverse complement strand
TGTACCTGTACTGTGTACCGGATGATGTGGCATGTTCTGATTAGCCTATGGACCATCTCTAATAGAATAATTTATCAATCAATAGAGAGAGAAATGATGTACCACAATAAAGGGGAGATTTACATACATACCATCTTATACTATTCTATTTACATATTTAACACATGAAATTTTAATATTACATACATACCACTCATAGTTCATTTTT
>NW_021508065.1:0-329 GCF_001605985.2 Dendrobium catenatum | reverse complement strand
TCGAATCACTCCACCAGCTGAGAGTGCTGGCAATGCAGGACATGTGTAGGAACACGTGCAGGTTCCTCCTACTCCACTGCTCCTTGAGCTTCCCCATGCCCTGAGTGGAGATGAGTCTGTAAAGAATGTGGAAAGAATTATTTGAGTAGAAGGTAGGCTGATAGTTGGGTGGGCTAGGACATTGGAGGTTGTACTTTGATTATAGAACATATGAAATGATATGTCCTAGGACGAGTTTGGGCTTCCTCCTATGACCTGGATCTCGAATAGTTGTAAAATGCTTGATGTAACAAAAGTTCAGGTTAGTGGCATTGAATTTGTGATGGGCT
>NW_021508064.1:0-316 GCF_001605985.2 Dendrobium catenatum | reverse complement strand
TCAAAATCCTAACCCAACACAAGGTTGACAGCCTTGTCGTTCTCTTCACAATTGCAGCCAACAGCAAACCATCTCCCCTCCCTCAGCCCACTTAGCCCATTCCATCTCCGAATATCAGCCAAACAACCCAAACTCATCTCCTCTACAGCCCATTATACATCCATTTACACATTTCAGTAACAAACCTACAACCCATTCCGCTTCCAAAATTCAGACCAAGCAACCACTTATAACTACAACATTCCAAAATCAGCCCACTTAACAAAAATCAGCCCCCCAACCCCTCTCTATTACTATTATGATTACTAGTATCATT
>NW_021508063.1:0-205 GCF_001605985.2 Dendrobium catenatum | reverse complement strand
TTTTTAAGACAATTCTTATAATAAAATGACATTTTTTAAAACAACAACAACAATAACATCAAGCCCTTGTCCCACTATGTTGGGTCGGCTACATGAATTCTTTTTCTCCATTGTGTCTTGTTGAAAGTCAAATTCTCGTTTAAATCTAATAAAGAAATATTATTTCTTATATTTTCTAACCAAGTCTTTTTTGGTCTACCTCTAC
>NW_021508062.1:0-474 GCF_001605985.2 Dendrobium catenatum | reverse complement strand
TCAAATTTAAATAAAACACCCTGTGAGTTGCTAAAAGATAGAACATCTAACTTGTCACATTTGCATGTTTTTGGTTGCAAGGTGTTCATACATTACAATGGAAAATCTGTCTTAGGAAAATTTGATCCAAAATCAGATGAAGGAATTTTTGTTGGATATTCAAGTGTTGGAAAATCTTATAGGGTATTCAACCAAAGAACTTTAGTCATTGAAGAAACCACACATGATGTATTTGATGAATCTGGAAATTTGGAAGAGCCAAATGTTGTTAAAGAAGAGATTGAGGAAAACTCCCAAAAGATTTATAGATTAAATTTGGAAGAAAATGTGGAAGAAAATTTGGAAAGAGAATTCCCTTTGCCTAGAGATTTGAGATTTTCTAAAAACCACCCAAGAGAATTGATTATAGGTGAACCTAGTGAGGGTGTTAGAACTATACGTGGATTAAACAAGGAAGTCAATCATTCAGCCTTT
>NW_021508061.1:0-352 GCF_001605985.2 Dendrobium catenatum | reverse complement strand
TTCTATATACACAAGTCACTATATTACCCTTTTTAAAGCACACAAGTCATTTCTTCCACACCTAAACACTTTACTTTTCACATGGACATTCATTTCCTAAAATTTTCTACAATTTATTTAAAACTACTCCATACCTTTCAAAATGTCATAATGCACTCTTCATCTTTCCCATCTAATACTCTTCAATATATATATATGCAGTCCACTTCATCATTCCACACACTTCACTATTATAAATTTTCTAACACACACCTTTGCTTCCTAACAATCTAACTTTCAATTTTAACTCTTCCAAAACACTTTGTTCTTCAACATAAACTCTTTCACACTCACTCACATTTTAATCTCACAA
>NW_021508060.1:0-1286 GCF_001605985.2 Dendrobium catenatum | reverse complement strand
ACCCAACGTTGAACTTCTATCCGACGTCGGACTTCTTTCTGTCGTCAGCAGACTTCTACTCGTCGTCGGACTTCTGCTCATCTACAAATCTTCTTTGGTTTACTACCCGACGTTGAACTTCTACCTGACGTCGGACTTCTGCTCGTCAGCGGGCTTCTACCCGATGTCGGACTTCTGCTCGTCAGCGGACTTCTTCCCGACGTCGGACTTCTGCTCGTTTGCGAACTTTTACCCGACGTCAGACTTCTGCTTGTCAGCGGACTTCTACTCGTCATTAGACTCCTGCTCGTCGATGAATTTTTGCCAGTCTTCTACCTGACGTCGGACTTTTGCTCGTCAGCGGACTTCTTCCCAACGTCGGACTTCTGCTAGTCAGCAAACTTTTACCCGACGTCAGACTTCTGCTCGTCAGCGGACTTCTACTCGTCGTCAGACTCCTGCTCGTCGATGAATTTTCGCCAGTCTTCTACCCGAAGTCGGACTTCTTCCCGACGTCGGACTTCTGCTCGTCAGCTGACTTCTTCCCAAAGTCGGACTTCTGCTAGTCAGCGGACTTTTACCCGACGTCAGACTTCTGCTCGTCAGCGGACTTCTACTCGTCGTCAGACTCCTGCTCGTCGATGAATTTTCGTCGGCCTTCTACCCGAAGTCAGACTTCTTCTAGACGTCGGACTTCTGCTCGTTAGCGGACTTCTTCCCGACGTCGGACTTCTGTTAGTCAGCGGACTTTTACCCGACGTAAGACTTCTGCTCGTCAGCGAACTTCTACTAGTCGTCAAACTCCTGCTCGTCGACGAATTTTCGTCGGTCTTCTACCCGAAGTCGGACTTCTTCCTGTCGTCGGACTTCTCGCTCGAATGCTACTTGCAACGCACCCTCAAACTCTCTCCTTTGGCTCTACACTCGATCGTTGACTGCTAATAAGCTTCAACTCGATCGTCCATCGCCAAAAAACTTCCGCTCAAATGGCATTCGAAATCCCGTAACTCCTACGCGCGAGGAGGGGAGCTAATTCAAGCAGGGGAAATTTCCCGCTCGCAAATAACGGAAGCCTCAACCGTCAGTAAGCCGGAGGGGGAGGAAGAAATCCTGTAGGCTTCTGCACGCGAGGAGGGGCGCTATTCGAGTAGGAAAAAATTCCAACTCGCAAATAACGGAAGCCTCAACCGTCAGTAAGCCGGAGGGGGAGGAAGAAATCCCGTAGGCTTCTGCATGAGAGGAGGGGCGCTATTCGAGTAGGAAAAAATTCAAACTCGCAAATAACGGAAGCCTCAGCTGTCAGTAAG
>NW_021508059.1:0-272 GCF_001605985.2 Dendrobium catenatum | reverse complement strand
CAATCTCAGTAGCTGCAGTAGTGAGGGCTCTATATTCGGACTCAGTAGATGAGCGAGCAATAGTGGCCTGCTTTTTGGTACTCCAGCTAATAAGAGTTGAACCAAGAAAAATGCAATACCCAGTGGTAGATTTGCGGTCTTGCTTGTCTCCGGCCCAGTCCGTATCAACAAAGGCAATAAGTTCAGGTTTGCCGATAGTAATAGGTAAGGCAAGATGCAGAGTGCCTTGCACATACCTCAATATACGTTTAAGCATTTGAAAGTGCTTATTT
>NW_021508058.1:0-243 GCF_001605985.2 Dendrobium catenatum | reverse complement strand
TCCAAAAATTGTTTCAATAAATTATTATTATTATTTTAAATTAAGTAATTGAATCTCCACCCAAACTTATTTCAATTTAATAGGATAATTATTGTAGTTTAAGTAGACATTATTAGTATATGCAAATAAAAATTCTTCCTCATGGGATTGATACTCTACTCAATCACTATATTACTTGATTTAGCACGTATACTTGTGTATATTAAGTGGAATTTTATAATTTTTATATTAAAGAAAACTTAA
>NW_021508057.1:0-226 GCF_001605985.2 Dendrobium catenatum | reverse complement strand
AGAATGTAAAACATGCAAATAGCAACTTTCCTAACACAGAGTACATCCCGCTTTTCACACTCTTCAAGTGTAGGCAGAGAACCTTCCTTCTATTCACACTCGCTAATTGTAGGCAGAGAACCTTTCGTCTTTTCACACTTTACCAAGTGTCGACAGAGAGCCGGATCTCCTTGAAAGATCTTCTCAAAAGAAATCTAGAATGACAAGAGAAAAGAGTGAAGTAATC
>NW_021508056.1:0-206 GCF_001605985.2 Dendrobium catenatum | reverse complement strand
AGCACCGATCAGTTGAGTTTGATGTTGGAGAGTTTGTATTTTTCAAAGTCAGTCCAATGAAGGGAGTGAAGAGATTTGGCAAAGCAGGAAAATTGAGTCCCAAATTTGTAGATCCTTTGGAGATTTCAGAAAGGATTGGAAAGGTGGCCTACAGGTTGATTCTACCAGTACACATGAGTGGAGTACATAATGTGTTTCATATTTCC
>NW_021508055.1:0-252 GCF_001605985.2 Dendrobium catenatum | reverse complement strand
ATCAGTAGATTATAAAAACGTAGACATGCGAGTTTTTCAAAAATTAAATGGGATATTATCAAACAAAGGTGTTCGGGTAATAGAATGCCCTTCCGGTGTATTACAATTCCCAAAGTTAGCCATGCATCAAAATTCAAAATTTTTTCAAACTTAGTTTTTATGAATCCTGCTCTAATACCACTTGAAAGTTCGTTAGGGATATTAAGCCCTATAGAACTGGCCCAAGGATAACCAAAAGGGGGGGGGGGGGGG
>NW_021508054.1:0-294 GCF_001605985.2 Dendrobium catenatum | reverse complement strand
CAATCCACTATAATCCAACCGTTGGATTGATGATTTACATTGCCTTGATCCTTCTCATGAATTTTGGTTGAGTTTCACCAACAAGATCTCTTGGATCATGCCAAAAAAGCACAGTAGTTATGGTTGCCTATAGGAGGTTGAAGACATAATCCCAGCTATTGATCCTAATCGATGGTTCAGATTAGATCTCACAATTTTGGAGGATATTTAATCATATCCATTCCATCGATGATTGAATGGCTATGATTAATTCTACTTTTTGTTGGGTCTAGTAATTAGGATGTTAAGCCTAAG
>NW_021508053.1:0-297 GCF_001605985.2 Dendrobium catenatum | reverse complement strand
ATTTGTTAACATAGGACTTTATGGTAAAAAATTTAAGGGTAGTGTAAGTGGAGTTGATCCTAAGGCTAGTAAAAAATTTAAGGTGAGTGTAAGGATGAAGGTGAGGGAGCTGTGAGCAAACAGATTAAGGATAGGGTAAGTGATCGTACTAGGGTTAACAATCTTGAATAGTGTGATCCCAATAGTATTATAGCAAATGTAGGTGGCTTAGTGAGCCACCTCAATAAATTGAGGGTCAATAGTGACCCTCGAAGAACTTCCAGCCAACATTCTGAAGTGCATGCCACCCACCATTAA
>NW_021508052.1:0-1226 GCF_001605985.2 Dendrobium catenatum | reverse complement strand
TTTTGATAAAGTTCTCATAGAAGAATCAACCTAATTTTATTCAATAAGATTGATTTATCTTTTAATACAAAATGGGATAAGAAATACTTAAAGATTTTCAAATAATTCTATTATTTCCCATCCATTGAGATAAATGTTCTTCTGATTACCGCCTGAAGTTCCCTTCAATCACCTTTTATTTTCTTAGATATGAACTTTCTCCACCTTTGGAAGGACTATCACTATCTCCTTCATCCAATTCCATGATATTCTTATGTTGTTTGCTTGATGCCTCCATGTCGTGTCGCTTCCAACTCTAAGGAGAAGGCTAACCTTAACATTCTTTATGACCTACACAACTTTCTCATGCAATCTTGCCCACCACCTTCAATGTTGCATAGGCTAACTTAGACCATTCCATTGATCATCATGATAATGAACAATTATGACCTGACCTGATGTATCTCTACGTTCGGATGTCAATAATATGTCACAACGTGTTCTCACTCTTTACCGCGCGGCCCGATGGCCCGGCTCGGATTGGAACCCAGGATTGCTACGTTCGCGTATTTCTCAGTATTGCTCGTTATTGCTAGGTATTGTTAGGTATTACTTGGCAATAACGAGAAATATTGCTCTGTGAAGACCAGTACCGAGCAATACCGAGTTTTTAGCAAAACTCGGTATTGGTCTTCACAGAATAGTATTTCTCATTATTGTCGAGCAAAATCGACCAATACCTAGTAATACGCGAACATAGCAATCCTGGGGCCGTTCTGGGTCGGGTTGATGGGCCGCGCGGTAAAAAGTAAAAACACGGGCGTCCGAACGTAATGCTATGTCAGGTCACCGAACCAAATAAAAGTTCCATGATAATAGGATATATCGCTCATTATCAAGGTTCGTAGGCATGCATCTTAGTAATAAATAGGGAAAGAAGTACATAACCCTTAGTGGAGAATACAAGTACCTTAAGAGGGTAATGTTGAAAATCCACCAAGTATCTCTCAAGGATAATAATATATCTCACTTGAAATCTTTTTCAATCCATTATTTAAAAGAATAAAAATATTCAATAAATGTCTCACCATCCAATAATATGAGCAAAACTTCGAGTGATTCATCTAATTTACTTATTCATGCCTCTTTATATTTAAAGAGCTACAAACCTTCTTTTCACTTATATTTACAGATTGCCTTCATGTATTTTCTCTTGAAATACTACTTACTATTTAATAAATTCATGA
>NW_021508051.1:0-281 GCF_001605985.2 Dendrobium catenatum | reverse complement strand
TTTAGAATTTGTGCTTTTTGCAGGATTTTTGTGTAAACTTGATAGATTGTCGTTACTCTGCCCGATTTTCGTATGATTTTCGAATTTTCTGAAATTGATAGATTGAATTGATATGCGTATGACTATTGATATGATTATTCTAGATTGCTTTAATATTGTTTATTGAATTGATTATTGATTGATTATTGAATTGATTCTTGAATTGACTATATATACTGGAAAACAAGTGGAACATGGTTGAACATTGGATGGAGATTGAATTGACCTGTACAGGATGGTGG
>NW_021508050.1:0-296 GCF_001605985.2 Dendrobium catenatum | reverse complement strand
TATAATCTCAAGAATTATGAGAAAATTTAACCCTGGTGTTGAGCATAGCTGCTATCCTTTGGACGCTTACTTTTTATACTCTCTATTAAAGAATCAAGTCCTCTTGTTAGGTGTTAAGTGTCCCTCTGTTGATACTTAATTTTTGTAATATCCCTTTGGAAAAATCCAACATCTTAAAGGAGGATTTTTGTATCACTTACATAGTAGAATTTTAGCTAGGCCGAACCATGTGATTTATTCCCTTTTCAGGTTTTCTATATAAATTTTTTTTTTGGACTTGTTACTCTTATCTATGC
>NW_021508049.1:0-303 GCF_001605985.2 Dendrobium catenatum | reverse complement strand
ATTTTCATCAATTTGCCTACTAACCTTCCAACCTTTTTTTGAACTCTTTACCAGTTTGATGATATTAAGATTGTCTCCTTCAATGATCACACCTTGAGCTTCTATCATCCATCCTTTGATCATGTTCTTTATGTTGAGAACTGCCAATAACTCTAATTTAGAGATGTCCCAGTGTAGGGAATTATTGCCAAAGCTAATAAGAACCTCCCTTTGTCATCATGTATTACTCCACCAATTCCCGCCAAGTGGTTTCTTTTAAGAGAAGTATCAATATTAATTTTAACCCATCCGGAGGGAGGAGGA
>NW_021508048.1:0-208 GCF_001605985.2 Dendrobium catenatum | reverse complement strand
GGTTACAGTAAAAATTTTTTTTTTCAAGTGGGGCCCACATGGATTTAAAAAATCCGAAAAAATTCCAGAAAATTCCAAAAAATTCCGAAAAAATTCTGAAAAATTCAGAAAAATGTGGGAAATTCGAAAATGCTGGAAAAATCTAGAAACTTCCCCTCTTCTCTCCAAAAAACTATAAATAGGCCCCTGAGGCCTTTAGAAAAATTGT
>NW_021508047.1:0-333 GCF_001605985.2 Dendrobium catenatum | reverse complement strand
GCCAGTGTTTATTTTCTCTGCTTCCTGTGTTGTGATGCTCTGTGTGTGGCACGAGTAATTGATTGATATGCTTTGCTCTGTTGTGCTATGATTAAGCTTTGCTTTATTACAATTTCTATACATTTATTATGTTGTTGCTATTGCGTTAGAAAGCTCATGGGCTAGGTCGCTTTTATACTAACTCAATCTTATACAGGTGGTCAAGCTCATGCAACGCTAAAATAAAGGGGGATTAATAATTAAGCTTTAAATGCTAACAAATTTTTCTGTAGATGCTCTAGAGACTGCCTAACAAAGTTTTCTAGGTTTCTTTTCTTGCATGTGCTTGGCCTA
>NW_021508046.1:0-213 GCF_001605985.2 Dendrobium catenatum | reverse complement strand
ATAAGATTTTAGATCTTAATATTTTGTCTGTGCATGAAGATGCTAATATTATGTGGGAAAAAGTGGCTAGTGATATTAAGAATATTGCAATAAGAATATTACAAAGATATCCTTAGAGTATCAAAGGGAAAAGCTTCTAATAGTAAAAGTAGTTGGTAGTGGAATCCAAATGTGCAAAAAAAGATTAAAAATAAGAAGCTTTGTTATAAAAAT
>NW_021508045.1:0-206 GCF_001605985.2 Dendrobium catenatum | reverse complement strand
TTACCTGACGCATCTCTACGTTCGGT
This sequence comes from Dendrobium catenatum, assembly GCF_001605985.2. Taxonomy (NCBI): domain Eukaryota; kingdom Viridiplantae; phylum Streptophyta; class Magnoliopsida; order Asparagales; family Orchidaceae; genus Dendrobium; species Dendrobium catenatum. The sequence goes on along the minus strand of NW_021508045.1, from coordinate 180 downwards.
ATCGCTTCAAATCGCGACACCTGGCAACTGTCTTTACCCGTTACCCGACCCGACGAAGATTGGGTATATCGCACATGCGAAATTTAAATTTGATGGCCCGAGTAATAGACCCGAAAAATATCTCGCGGACCCGAAAATGACGTATAATTTTCAAACAAAGATTATCGTCTTTCACTTCAG
>NW_021508044.1:0-270 GCF_001605985.2 Dendrobium catenatum | reverse complement strand
GTAATAATTAATAAAGAATTAATAAATATTTAAAAATATGAAATAATTTCAAAAAAATAAGAAATATTCAACAAAAATTTAATGTATAAAAAAGTTATTTTGATAATTTATTTGATTAAATTTTATTTTTAATGAAATAGATTTGAAAATTAATATGAAATAAATAAAGGCTTTTCATGCTTAATGCTTGATTCCTTTTTTGATTGCCTTTTAGCATTAAATTTAAAGCCTTAATACATATTAAAATACTCATTAATCACTTTATGTAAT
>NW_021508043.1:0-201 GCF_001605985.2 Dendrobium catenatum | reverse complement strand
ACAAGCTTATTATGTGATTTTATTGATTTCAAGTCAAAGAATGGGTCAGGACTTTGTGGAGTGAGGCTGATTGAGATCTTCAGGTTTCTCCTTTTGTTAGCTTTATATTTTGTTTTTTCTTTTTGTGGTTAGGAGGTTAAGATAAATTATTGTTTACAATGATCTCTTGATTATTATAAATATAGTTTTGAGAAATAAATA
>NW_021508042.1:0-256 GCF_001605985.2 Dendrobium catenatum | reverse complement strand
CTAGGGAAAAACCTATTTTCTAAGTCTAATTTTAAAACTGCTTCATATTAATTTTATGCATTGGAGTCAATTAATATGCATTGCATTAGATACAAATGAAAAAGTGTCTAAAATATTAATTGCATTTTTAGGCATATCTCACCCTACATAAGTTGAGGGGCCATTTAGGAACAGTCTTAGATGTCGGCCCCCAATTCCTTAAAACTTAAGCAACGTCTATATCTATCTTTCATAAGAAACTTGAAACATGGTTTTA
>NW_021508041.1:0-265 GCF_001605985.2 Dendrobium catenatum | reverse complement strand
GATGTGATATAATGATTTCTATTTTATTTCTGATTCTAATATGATTTCTGATACTATTCCGACACGATTCTATTCTGTTCCGATATGATTTGAATTCTGAATTCTGATCTGTTCTGTTTCAGATTTGATATAACTTCTGTTTCCGTACAGTTATGTTTGCTTTGATATCTGTCTGATTCTGTTCTGATTTCTGTACAGATTTGTCTGATATGTTGGTTTTGGATTCTAAGAGTTTTGATTGAAGGTTTGTTGTCTTGCTGAGCTG
>NW_021508040.1:0-204 GCF_001605985.2 Dendrobium catenatum | reverse complement strand
CATATACATGGAGAAGATCGAGAGCAAATTCAAAGTGTTTCATTGGACAGCCCATATCTATTAACTCAATCATGGAGCATTCGATCAAGATTTAAGTACCTTGATGATGTTAGAATTAAGTGATCTTGGGCTCATTTTATTCTTCTCATCAAACCGCTTTAAGCATACCCATATTTGAATATCATTTGGTCACCCAATTAATGC
>NW_021508039.1:0-244 GCF_001605985.2 Dendrobium catenatum | reverse complement strand
ATAGCTAGTGTTTGTGCTTGTCGAGTAAGACCATGGTATGGAATTGCATGTGCATCATATGAATTTCCTGATATGCATTGATTTATTGAGTTGATGGATTTATCGAATTGATTTCTTATCGTCCGGATTCATTGATTTTATTGATTGATTTCATTGATTGATCATCGAGCATTAATACTACTATTGATTATTGAATATTGATATTGATATTGTAATATCAAAAATCTGCTCCAGGATCGTCCAG
>NW_021508038.1:0-380 GCF_001605985.2 Dendrobium catenatum | reverse complement strand
AAAAGAAGTTATTATTTTGAAACTTAAGGCTTGTAGACTAATCTCGACCTTCCAACACATGTTGAGTGGTAAAAGAAAACACACCCAACACATGTCAGGAAGATAAAGAGACTAAACACATGCCGAAAGGAAAGTTTTGTCAAAAGGTCAACATATGTTAGCCCATAAGATGATTGTATGGGGTGACATATGTAGGTTTGAAATTTGGAGAAAATTGTTATTATCTTTCTTTCTACATTTTGAAAGGGAATTTAAGTTTCAAATGACCTAAGATGGGTTTTTTTCTACGGAATCCAAAACACAACGGACAGAGTTTCCCTTGGCACGAAGGCTTATGGAATTGTAAGAAAACCCAAGTAGAGTAAATAGCCTAACCCTCC
>NW_021508037.1:0-325 GCF_001605985.2 Dendrobium catenatum | reverse complement strand
GTGAAATTTGATAATTAGAGACTTGGAGCACAATTGCTCTGATCCACATCACCCATAGAAAATAACCCTCTCTAATGCATTCATATTATTTGATAAATATAAGTAAATTTTTTATGTTTAAACCATGTTTTGTAATAAAACCTATGATGACATAACTAAGCTTTCCATCTAGGTACGCGCACAAAATCAAGCTTCACAAAGTGTTTAGTTGTTTTAAAATCGCCTTATTTTTTGTACAAATGAGTATTTTCTTTAGTTTTTACTAACTGTAAGACTTCTATGCTACCTTTCATTTTTAACTTCATTATACTTGCCGCGCTCATGT
>NW_021508036.1:0-649 GCF_001605985.2 Dendrobium catenatum | reverse complement strand
GAAAGAAAATATAAAAAAAGTAAAAGTAAAAGCAAACTATGATTTTTATAGTGGTTCGATCGAACTCGATTTACATCCGCTCCCCAAAGGTCCTCCTCTTTACTAATAAACGCTCTTTCTACACTTACAAAGGCGAAGAAACCTTTCCCTATTCTTAGGTGGAGAATGACCTTCATGAAGCACTTCCACTTAAAAAGTATAAACCCTCCTGCTTTCTACAACAATGGAGATATCGCTCCCTCCTTTTTCTCCTTACAATGGTGGAGATACTGCTCCCATAGCCACCTCAATTAGTCACAAGTCTTTCGCCCAAAGAATTCTTCACTAGAGATCCTCTCTAAGAGCTCCAAAATAAAAATCTAAAGGACCGAAGGTGCAAACCGACAAGGGCAATCATGTGACTCCCTCACATACCCCCTAAACTACCTAAGAGAATAATCTTCTCTCTCCCAAGTGAATTGGACAATCTAAAAAGTGATGAGACACCTCTCCCTCTCCGAAGATCTCTCTCATAGGAAAAAATGTCATTGGCTATTCACTTGTATCCCACTCTTATAATATGAAAAGAATTAAATTAGACAATTTAAAATTAAACCCTAAATTTTAATTATGTTATTCTAATCTTATAGTATGAAGTGTTAAAAAAAAC
>NW_021508035.1:0-406 GCF_001605985.2 Dendrobium catenatum | reverse complement strand
TCTCCAAGGGACTTCAATTCACGAGCTCGGACCCATCCTGCGGCTGGTGACAACTTTGATTCCTTCCCATAGGAATCTCACTCTCATCCTCTCTCAAGAAGAACACAAGTGTGGAAAACAAATTTTCATATCAAATTAACCATCCTCTTACAATAGCTTAAGGCCCTTATTTATAGGCCCCAATATAAGAAAGTCGAAATTACAAAATTGCCCCTTGGGCCACAACACTCAAATAAACCATCCTAGGGGTAAAACAGAAAATACATTAATTTAGAACTATAATTCAGAAAAATAAATCACAATTGAAGGTTTAAATGATAGCCGTCGATTTACGACGCCTCCTGTGATAGATGCGCCAAATCTTCGTGTCGATGTCCGCAGCAATAGGATTTAGAGCATATGAGAT
>NW_021508034.1:0-283 GCF_001605985.2 Dendrobium catenatum | reverse complement strand
TACTTTGAGTGTTTTCTTGTAACTAGTTTACTTCCTTGGAAGCTTGTGTGGAAGAATTGGTCCAAGGCTGATCATGGGATGCTGGCTGATGTGCTTAACCGTAAATGCTGCAGAACTATTCGAGCACTCTCTTTCTGGAGTCGCAATCGTTTGTAGGAACTGGGAATTCTGAAGAAGTCTCTTGAGGACCGGTTTGCCGAGCTCCAGCTGATTGATTGCTCTGAGGTGGGCCTTTCTGCGGAGGAGGATCATGAATTGCGGACGAAGGCTTGCGAACTGAATG
>NW_021508033.1:0-258 GCF_001605985.2 Dendrobium catenatum | reverse complement strand
AATACTATGAAATATAAAGATGTGAGCCATAATATTTTTTATCATCAAAAATATAAACTCGTGAGCAATGAGTCGCAACACAAAGTGTCTCTCCTTTTGCCCCCACAGCAAGACAGAGAACCTTTACAAAACCTCTCTTCCACCAATCCCCAGTGCGGCAGAGAACCGTCGTCTGTTCACACTCTCTAAGTGTCGGCAGAGAACTGTCATCATTTTACACTCTCCAAGTGTCGGCAGAGTACCAGATCTTCTCACGAG
>NW_021508032.1:0-324 GCF_001605985.2 Dendrobium catenatum | reverse complement strand
TAATTATAACAGATCGTATAGTACGATGTGGTTATCGCACAGTACGATTAGTTATATTCAAAATTATTTTTTTTAGGAAAAATAAATATTTTAATTCATTTATGTTACACCATATTGTACAGTACGAAATAAATTCGTACAGTACGATGAACAGAAAAGTTAAAATATTGATAATCATTTTTTGCTCCCTCTGTGTGTGTGCATGATCAACAAACTAACATACATCATTATAAGACTTGACTCAATAAATGAATGTTACAGACTCATTTAATACTATCAATTCTATGTAATCTTGAGCCTTGAATCTTCAAAGAACGGTGCATG
>NW_021508031.1:0-1251 GCF_001605985.2 Dendrobium catenatum | reverse complement strand
CGAAGGCACCCTCCGAGTATTGCACTAAACAAAGTGTGTCTCCTTTATCCCCCACAACTAGGCAGAGAAGCCCTTACAAAATCACTTCCACCTTCCTCGGTACGGCGGAGTAGCCGGGTCCTTTGACACCAAAGAGATCTTCTTCTTCCGTGAACTTCCCTCAAAACAAGCCTTGAATCCGACGGTACTAAGGTGCAAGCTCGCTAGAGCAACCGTGTGGAATCCCCCTCCACACTCCCTTGAGTCCCCTTCCAATGATCTTCTCCCTCTCTTAAAATCCACCCTTTCCTCTCTCCCTTTCAAGCCCTCTCTTCATGTTTCCCCAAAAGAATGAAACTACAATGGCTGTCAAAGACACTTACAAAGTGCCTTGTCAAAGCTTAAATAGAAGAGCTCAAAACGAGCTCATTAATTGCAACTTACTAACATTATCAACCAAGATGATACTAATATCATCCTGTACGGTCAGTACAAAATAAGCCTAATCAGCCGGGATGATTTGGGATGATTAGAAGAAAAAATGATTACATCGTCCAGGCTGATACTATATCGTCCTAGCTGATTAGTTCAAATTCGAGCATAATTGTCTTGATCAATACCCTAAATAGAGGCTGGCCGATGTCAATCATCCAGGACATCGTCCTGGCCAATCCTACGATCGGCCCGACCAATATCATATCAATCAGCCTTAATTCCTTTTCATAATTATCAGATTAATTTCGACATAATTGTGCTACATCGTCCAGGCTGATGTTTATATCATCCTAGCGTATGTCCTAAAATAAAGAATACCTAAATTGGTCATGGCGGCTGATTCTTTCTTATTTGAGCCTATCATCCTGGCTGATACAAGTATCATCCAGGCTAATCGGCTTAATGACGACTGCCTTAATGAGGATGATGCCTTAATTAGCATTTTTATGTTTGAACCGATCATCCAGGCCGATATAAATATCATCACGGATGATGTTACCAAAAACAGCCAACTCTTAAAAATAGTCAGAAATTCTTCCAAGGTGTGTGTGTGTGTAAAGTTACATAGCATCGGGAGCCACACCAATTACAAAGACTCAAGAAAGGAAAAAGGTGTATAAAGTGACACAGATCTAGTCTTCCCAATCTTGAGCTGGTTCAAATTGCAGTCTGATCATGTGGACCTAAAATGTCAGTAGGCAATGCAGTAGTAGAGAAACAAGAGTGTTTGCTATCATCAAAATTATAATCCATGAAAACATATTCGCAACAGTAGGT
>NW_021508030.1:0-299 GCF_001605985.2 Dendrobium catenatum | reverse complement strand
TACTCAACCTGAAGATTGGAAGGCCTATTTGTTTGAAGAATGATGCATGGTTGTGGCATGCAAGATTTGGCCACATCAACTTTCAAACTTTGAAGAAGACGCAGAGAGGAAAGCTAGTCCATGGCATTCCTGAAATTGATCATCCTGTGCAGATTTGTGATGGTTGTGCAGTCGGCAAGCAACATAGACTTCCATTTCCAAGAGAAACCAAGTTCAGAGCTGAGAAGCCTTTACAGTTATTGCATGGAGACATATGTGGCCCAATCACCCCTACTACTCCAAGTGGTTTCAGGTACTTT
>NW_021508029.1:0-243 GCF_001605985.2 Dendrobium catenatum | reverse complement strand
TATTTAGGATGATTTTTCTCATATTTGAACTAATCATCCAAGCCGATATCCGATCGGCCTGGACGATATGACAAAAAATTGTTTATTCATCCCTAACAGACTGGGCTGATTAAGCGTAATTTATGTTGATTGGCCAGGCTGATATTTATATAGGCCTAGATGATAAAGTCGGCAAATTACATTAATTAGCTCATTTTGAGATCTTTTATTTAAGCTTTTCACTAGGCACAATTATAAGTGTCT
>NW_021508028.1:0-327 GCF_001605985.2 Dendrobium catenatum | reverse complement strand
TAAGAAACCTTTTCCTAATGTTAAATGTAATATTTGTAGATTGATTGGACACATAGGTCGCACATGTACTTCGAAGATGAAAAACTATTTGGTGTAGAAACTTAAGATGCATATCCTTAGACATTTTATACATGCATCTTTTTATAAATTGTCAAAAGGTGAACCCAAACTTGTTTGGGTTCCCAGGTCTAACGTTTGATATTTTTGTAGGGTGGCTCTCACACAAGGCCATGTGAAAGCATATGGTAACTGGATAGTGGATGTTCAAAGCATATGACTGGAGATTCAAAACAATTCATTTTGCTAGAAGCCAGGAGTGGAGGCAAG
>NW_021508027.1:0-201 GCF_001605985.2 Dendrobium catenatum | reverse complement strand
CTCGGGAGCGTCGCGAGAAGCAGGGTGAGAGGTCGGAGGTCGTGTGGAGTCGGACAGAGCAGAGAGGGGCTCGGTCGAGTGGGAGAAGAACGAGAGAGGAGTCGAGAGCTTCGTATGGGATTTGCGAACTGCCGAAGAGTTTCGTTCGGTCGTGTATTTAACGACGGGTGTGGACGCTCGACCAAGGCAACATCGCAGGAT